>NC_134356.1:482085140-482335140 GCF_048569485.1 Anomaloglossus baeobatrachus
TTGTGCCCCATGTGAGACCAAAATAAAGCCTTTATAAAGTTCTACCTTTTTGTATGCAGCTTCTGTAAATCTGTCACGGGGGCGGGCTCTCTGCCGTCTGTTATTCTGCCTTCTGGTCCTGTATGCCGCCCCCATCGCTCCTTTCCATATCTGATGCACCGCCCACTGCTCCAGCCATCCCCGCGCATGCCCAGTGCCAGTCTCACAGGACTGAGCAGTGTGACCACTGGTGACGTGTGCGCAGGCAAGTGATTATGGGCGGGACTGTGACTGTTATCAGCAAGTACCCGCCCATAATCTCGTGAGCGCGCAAACCTCTCCAGCATTCACACTGAGCTCAGTGTAGATGCTAGACTGTATGGGCTGCTTCCAGGAATGACGTCCCTTTGTCATGTGATAGTATTTTGAACACGCCCCTATCACGTGACAAAGGGACGTCATCCCTGGAAGCAGCCCATACAGTCTAGCATAAATCCTGAGCACAGTGTGACCGCTGGTTAGGTTTGCGCGCTCACGAGATTATGGGCGGGTACTTGCTGATAACAGTCACAGTCCCGTCCATAATCACTTGCCTGCGCACATGTCACCAGCGGTCACACTGCTCAGTCCTGTGAGACTGGCACTGGGCATGCGCGGGGATGGCTGGAGCAGTGGGCGGTGCATCAGATATGGAAAGGAGCGATGGGGGCGGCATACAGGACCAGGAGGCAGAATAACGGACGGCAGAGAGCCCGCCCCCGTGACAGATTTACAGAAGCTGCATACAAAAAGGTAGAACTTTATAAAGGCTTTATTTTGGTCTCACATGGGGCACAATAATAACAGGGACCTTCCTAGAATGCAGCCCAGGAGCTGCAGAGGGGGAATCTTTTAGCTTTTGGGCGAAATTTCTGATGACAGGTTCCCTTTAAAGGAATATTAACATAGAAGTCAGAGGATTTTATGTTTCTCTGTTGAACATTGTGCTTGAAGCCTGGGGTGATGAAGTATACAATTAGTATGGCAGACTTGACTTTTTTTTTTTTTGCAGTAAATTTGGATCTAATTTGGGCAGTTTATTGCAAGCTCTAAACTTTGTTTACTTGTGTAGTCCAAATATATCTTGGCTGACACTTTGATGTGATCCCCAGCCTTGATTAAAAAAAAATACAGGAATAACATCAGCGGTCTTTACCCATGGATGGATTAGTAATCTAGACTAGGCAGAGCACATCCGTGCACTAATAATAATAATAATAATAATAATTTATTCATTTATATAGCGCTGTTAATTCCACAGCGCTTTACACACAATTGCATTACAGTTTTCTTGATTAGTGTCACTTTGGGTGCCCTCACAAATTACTCTATTTGACTGGTTAGTAATACTTAATCTAAGTGGTTTTGTTCCTTCTGGTTAATGTTGGCCATCAAAACATCTGCACAACTTAAAATTAATGTTATTCCATGTAGACCACCAATGATCAATGGACTATTTTTTTTTTTCTATAGCCAAGTGATATCACTTGTCCATCTGAAAAAAGAGTTTTGGGAGGTTATTCTGATTCTTATCAAGTAGGGATTTTTCACCATTTGCGTTTAATGATATTTTAGCTATTACTTTCTACTGGATCTCGTGATTTTGAATTTGATTGACTTAAAAGGTTTTTCTGGGCATGGAAAACAATACAGAGAGAAAATGTTAATATGTAGAAGTCCCTAGATACTGTGTATACGCGATTATCAGCCGACCCGAGTATAAGCAGAGGCCCCTAATTTTACCACAAAAAAACTGGGAAAATTTATTGACTCGAGTGTAAGCCCAGGGTGGGAAATGCAGCAACTGGTAAATTTCAAAAATAAAATAGATACCAATAAAATGTAATGTGCCCCCTTGTAGTAATGTGCCAATCCTTGTGCCCCCCTTGTAGTAATGTGCTGTTGTTGTCAGCACTTTACTTCACTTGAATGATTTGCGGTGCCTCAAAGCATTCAAGCTCTGCTGCTGTGAGCATGTGCAGTATGAAGCTCTGCTGCTGTGAGCATGTGCAGTATGAAGCTCTGCTGCTGTGAGCATGTGCAGTATGAAGCTCTGCTGCTGTGAGCA
Organism: Anomaloglossus baeobatrachus; assembly: GCF_048569485.1. Taxonomy (NCBI): domain Eukaryota; kingdom Metazoa; phylum Chordata; class Amphibia; order Anura; family Aromobatidae; genus Anomaloglossus; species Anomaloglossus baeobatrachus. The sequence continues at coordinate 482,087,227 of NC_134356.1, forward strand.
TGTGCAGTATGAAGCTCTGCTGCTGTGAGCATGTGCAGTAGTATGAAGCTCTGCTGCTGTGAGCATGTGCAGTATGAAGCTCTGCTGCTGTGAGCATGTGCAGTAGTATGAAGCTCTGCTGCTGTGAGCATGTGCAGTAGTATGAAGCTCTGCTGCTGTGAGCATGTGCAGTAGTATGAAGCTCTGCTGCTGTGAGCATCTGAAGTATGAAGCTCTGCTGCTGTGAGCATGTGCAGTAGTTTGAAGCTCTGCTGCTGTGAGCATCTGAAGTATGAAGCTCTGCTGCTGTGAGCATGTGCAGTATAAAGCTCTGCTGCTGTGAGCATGTGCAGTATGACGCTCTGCTGCTGTGAGCATGTGCAGTATGAAGCTCTGCTGCTGTGAGCATGTGCAGTATAAAGCTCTGCTGCTGTGAGCATGTGCAGTATGAAGCTCTGCTGCTGTGAGCATGTGCAGTATGAAGCTCTGCTGCTGTGAGCATGTGCAGTATGAAGCTCTGCTGCTGTGAGCATGTGCAGTATGAAGCTCTGCTGCTGTGAGCATGTGCAGTATGAAGCTCTGCTGCTGTGAGCATGTGCAGTAGTATGAAGCTCTGCTGCTGTGAGCATGTGCAGTAGTATGAAGCTCTGCTGCTGTGAGCATGTGCAGTATGAAGCTCTGCTGCTGTGAGCATGTGCAGTAGTATGAAGCTCTGCTGCTGTGAGCATCTGAAGTATGAAGCTCTGCTGCTGTGAGCATGTGCAGTAGTTTGAAGCTCTGCTGCTGTGAGCATCTGAAGTATGAAGCTCTGCTGCTGTGAGCATGTGCAGTATGAATCTCTGCTGCTGTGAGCATGTGCAGTAGTATGAAGCTCTGCTGCTGTGAGCATGTGCAGTATGACGCTCTGCTGCTGTGAGCATGTGCAGTAGTATGAAGCTCTGCTGCTGTGAGCATGTGCAGTATGAAGCTCTGCTGCTGTGAGCATGTGCAGTATGAAGCTCTGCTGCTGTGAGCATGTGCAGTATGAAGCTCTGCTGCTGTGAGCATGTGCAGTATGAAGCTCTGCTGCTGTGAGCATGTGCAGTATGAAGCTCTGCTGCTGTGAGCATGTGCAGTATGAAGCTCTGCTGCTGTGAGCATGTGCAGTATGAAGCTCTGCTGCTGTGAGCATGTGCAGTAGTATGAAGCTCTGCTGCTGTGAGCATGTGCAGTATGAAGCTCTGCTGCTGTGAGCATGTGCAGTAGTATGAAGCTCTGCTGCTGTGAGCATGTGCAGTAGTTTGAAGCTCTGCTGCTGTGGGCATCTGAAGTATGAAGCTCTGCTGCTGTGAGCATGTGCAGTAGTTTGAAGCTCTGCTGCTGTGAGCATCTGAAGTATGAAGCTCTGCTGCTGTGAGCATGTGCAGTATAAAGCTCTGCTGCTGTGAGCATGTGCAGTATGACGCTCTGCTGCTGTGAGCATGTGCAGTATGACGCTCTGCTGCTGTGAGCATGTGCAGTATAAAGCTCTGCTGCTGTGAGCATGTGCAGTATGACGCTCTGCTGCTGTGAGCATGTGCAGTATAAAGCTCTGCTGCTGTGAGCATGTGCAGTATGAAGCTCTGCTGCTGTGAGCATGTGCAGTATAAAGCTCTGCTGCTGTGAGCATGTGCAGTATGAAGCTCTGCTGCTGTGAGCATGTGCAGTATGAAGCTCTGCTGCTGTGAGCATGTGCAGTATGAAGCTCTGCTGCTGTGAGCATGTGCAGTATGAAGCTCTGCTGCTGTGAGCATGTGCAGTATGAAGCTCTGCTGCTGTGAGCATGTGCAGTATGAAGCTCTGCTCTGGTTTTCTGGAGATAACCTAAACCATGTACTGTCTACTCTACATAGCTCCAAGCTTCTTATTGCACATGCTTACAGAAACGTGACCAGAACTAACAATTTGGGACCGGTTTCTTTTAAGTGTATTTAGGTTGCAATTTTAATGTCTTACAGTAATTATTTTTTAGATTTATTTTTTCCCCTAGGCAAAACAAATGTAATTTCTTAATTACCCCCTTAGCACAAAATGACTTGCATGTTCGTCAGCACTGGGCTATGTGTAGAGGGGAGCTCCCACCACATGTAACAGATGCTTACACATGGAAGATGTCAATCTCTGACATTTAAATAGCACTATTGGTTGACACTCATGAGCTACCGTGGACACCGGGGGCTTGCCATCATCCCTGCCATTGTGATACTCCTATGGAGCTCCGCCACACACCTCCTTATAGGAGACCTCCTATTCTACTATACACTGCAATACTAAGGTATTGCAGATGATCGCAGATTCAGGACCTCTAAGGAGAACATAAAAGTGAAAAATGTAAAAAATAATGTAATAAGAAATAACATTTGATATTTCTGCGTCTGTAAAAGTTTCATTGATTAAAACATAACATTTCTAAAAAAAACCAAAAACAGGCAAAAAAATTAAGACTTGTGTACCTGATATTGGTGAAACAGTCGTCTCACTTAGGCTATGTTCACACACTGCATCTTTTCTAACCACAAAGAGGGAGCAATGTTTGCCCCAAGAGAAATGCATAACAAAACATATGCGTTTTTGCCTCATTTTGCCCAGTGCGTTTTTTTAAGTCAAATCTATTGCCTGGAAGGGCTCAAGAATGCTGGAAAAACGCAAGAAGAATTGACATACTGCATCTTCAAAAACACAGCCAATATGCAGCCAAAAGATGCCCAGTGTGGACAGCAAAATAGAAATCTCATAGACTTTGCTGGGAGAGGAAAATCCATGCATTTAGGTGCATCTTTGTGACCTCAAATATGTACCAAAAACGCAGTAAAAGATGCGCTGTGAAGCTAGCCTTATGTATAAAACTCACCCAGCCGTCACACAATCAAAGGAGAGATACATACATTACAGCTTTCAGAAAATTGTGACACAAACCAAAATGTCATTGTTAATGTGTGAAATTTTCCACCACTTTAAAAAATAAAAAAATGTTAATTTGATATTGCCGTAATTGTACTGACTTGAAAAATTTTGTTTCCAGGTTATTGCCATAGAGTGAATACTACAGAAACAAAAACGTCACTAAATTAAATTTTGTTGCCTACTTTTCAGTGTGATGCATGGTGTGATACCGAACCATAACTTATCCAGCAAAAATAAGCCACATACAGCTTTAAGGCTATGTGCGCACGTTGCGTACAGTCACTGCAGAAATTTCTGCAGCAATCTGAAGAGCACACGTGTGCTTCAAATCGCTGCAGAAAATGTCCGTAGTGAAAAAAAAAAAGCCGATTCCATGCGCTCTGCCTGCAGCTCCTGCCATAGACAGAGCAGGAGCTGCCGGCAAAGCGCACGGAAGAAGTGACATGTCACTTCTTAGAACGCCCGCTTCGGGCAGCAGCCAAAGCGCTGCGCTCTAAGACGCCACGTGCGCACGGCCCCTGCACAATCTCCATAGATTATGCAGGGGACGCAGGATGCATGCAGTTACGCTGCGCTACAAAGCGCAGCGTAACTGCATGTAATTACGCAACGTGCGCACATAGCCTAACCCCTTAGTGACGGAGCTAATTTTCACCTTAATGACCAGACCAAATTTTTCAATTCTGACCATTGTCACTTCGTGGTTATAACTCTGGAACGCTTCAACGGATCCCGGTGATTCTGAGATTGTTTTTTCCGTTACATATTGGACTTCATGTTAATACAACATTTTGGACAATATTTTTTGCGTTTATTTGTAAAAAAAAATTGAATTTTGGCAAAAATTTTGAAAAATTTGCAATTTTCAACTTTTGAATTTTTATACCGTTAATAAACCAGAGAGTTCTGTGACACAAAATAGTTAATAAATAACATTTCCCACATGCCTACTTTACATCAGAGCTATTTTGGAAACAAATTTTTTTTTTGTTAGGAAGTTAGAAGAGTTCAAAGTTTATCAGCAATTTCCCATTTTTACATCAAAATTTACAAAACCATTTTTTTAGGGACCACATCACATTTGAAGTGACTTTGATAGGCCTAGGTGACAGAAAATACCCAAAAGTGACACTATTCTAAAAACTGCATCCCCCAAATTACTCAAAACCACATCCAAGAAGTTTATTAACCCTTCAGGTGCTTCACAGTAACTAAAGCAATGTGGAATGAAAAAAAGCAAAAAATAAAATTTTACCTAAAAATGTTGCTCTGCTCCAAATTTATTCACGTTTAGAAGAAGTAACACAACAAAATGAACCCCAAAATTTGTTACCCACTTTCTTATGAGCGCACAGATACCACAAATGTGGTCAGAAACCTTTGTTTTGGCAAATGGGAGGGCCCGGAACAGAAGGAGCAATATTTGAATTTTGGAAAGCAAATTTGGCTGAAATAGATTGCGGGCACCATGTTGCATTTACAGGTCTGCTAAGGTACCTAAACAGCAGAAACCCCCACAAGTGATGCCATTTTGGAAACTAGACCTCTCAAGGCTTCTATCTAGGGGTATAGTGAGCATTTTGGACCCACAGGTACTTCACAGATTTTGATAACATTACGTTGTCATATTGAAAATTTTCATTTTTTTTTTTCCTCAAAAATGTTTTAGCATAAATTTTCTCACTTTTTCAAGAGGTAATTCCAAAAATTGAACCCAACGTTTGTTATCCATTTTCTTATAAGCGTGGGGATACCTCACATGTGGACACAAACCTTTGTTTGGACAATTGGGAGGGCTTGGAATGGAAGGAGCAATATTTGAATTTTGGAAAGGAAGTTTGGCTGAAAAAGTGCGGGCACCATGTCGCATTTGTTGGGCCCCTAGGGTATGTAAATAGCAGACCACCCCCCCACAAGTGATCCCATTTTGGAAACTAGGCCCATCAAGGAATTTATCTAGATGTTTGGTGAGTACCCTGAACCCCCAGGTGCTTCACAGAAGTTTATAACGTTGAGCCATGAAAATAAAAAAATAAAATTTTACCACAAAATTGTTACTTCAACCAGGTAGCTTTTTTTTCACAAAGGTAACAGGAAAAAAATGCACCATACAATTTATTGTGCAATTTCTCCGGAGTACACCGATATCTCATATGTGGTGGAAATCAACTGTTTGGGTGCATGGCAGGGCTCGGAAGGAAAGGAGCGCCATTTGACTGCAAAATAGGCAGGAATCATTAGCGAATGCCATGTTGCGTTTGGAGACCCCCTGAGGTGCCTAAACAGTGGCGCTCCCCCACAAGTAACCCCATTCTGGAAACTAGACCTCTCAAGGATTTAATCTAGGGGTATAGTGTGCATTTTGAAACTCACAGGTACTTCATAGAATTTGATAACCTTAGGTAGTTATATTGAAAATTTTACTTTTTTTTTAGAAAAATGTTGCTTTAGCACCAAATTCCTCCTTTTTTCAAGAGGAAATACCATGAAATGGACAACACAGTTTATGCAATATGTTATGAGCGCAGTGATACCACATATGTGGCACAAAAACCCTTTGTTTGGACAAACAGTAAGGGGTACTTTACACGCTGCGACATTGCTAGCGATTGCTTGCGATGTCGAGCGCGATAGCTCCCGCCCCCGTCACTCGTGCGACATTTGGTGCTCGCTGGTGTAGCGAACATTATCGCTACGGCAGCGTCACACGCACATACCTGGTCAGCGACGTCGCTGTGACCGCCGAACAATCCCTCCCTCAAGGGGGAGGTGCGTTTGACGTCATAGCGACGTCACTGCGGCGTCACTAAGCGGCCGGCCAATAGACGCGGAGGGGCGGAGATGAGCGGGACGTAACATCCCGCCCACCTTCTTCCTGCCGCATTGCCGGTGGACGCAGGTAAGGAGATGTTCGACGCTCCCGCGGTGTCACACATAGCGATGTGTGATGCCGTAGGAACGACGAACAACATCGTACCGGTGGCAGCAGCGATATTAAGGAAATGAACGACGTGTCAACGATCACCGTTTTGGAACGATTTTGCGATCGCTGATCGTCGCTGATTAGAATTACACTCTGTGATGTTGCTACCGGCGCCGGATGTGCATCACTAACGACGGGACCCCGACGATATATCGGTAGCGATGTCGCAGCGTGTAAAGTACCCCTAAGGCTCAGAACGAAAGGAGCATGATTTGAATTTTGTAAAAGTTGAAATAAATTGTAGGCACCACGTCGCATTTGCAGAGCCCCCTAGGGCACCTATACAGGAGAAACCCCCACAAGTGACCCCATTTTGGAAACTAGACCCTTCAAGCACTTTCAGGGGTATCCTGAGAATTTTGAATCTACATGCACTTCACAAAAATGTTGCTGTAGCGCCAAATTTCTCACTTTTAGGCTACCTGCCCACAATCCGGCGACACTGTCTAGGATGCAGTGCCAGCTCACCTGCAGAGATGTAGGTGATGTCAACAAGAGAATGCAGCTGCCTGTGCATACAATCCGGGTTCGGGCCGCTGCGGACTTTATTCTCCCTCCGAAGAACACTTTAGTTTCTACAGCATAAATTGACATCCTGCTGCTCAGGAAGCCGCACCGCAGGTCAGTTTATGCTGCAGAAAAAAGAAGTGACGTGGGCAGGAGATTTCTAAAAATCCTTCCTCTGTGCTTGTACTGCACAACGCAGAGTTATGGGTGCAGTGAAAACACTCTGCCTCCAAAACGCTTCAAATCCTGATTATGGGCACATAGCCTAAAGAGCTAGGATGGATGGATGGATGGATAGATGGTCTAACACATAATGTCCCACCCCCTGCATATTCTAAGCTGGTGCCCGTTAGTGACTTTCATTGTGTTGTGCCTTGTATTTAGCCCAAAGGCTGTGAACTACTGACGCTCCTGTCAGCTTCATGTAGCAGAGCTGAAAGTGTCGTGTTGATTACGTCGGACTTGGAGGGGTTTTTGGGGATTTTAATAAAATAGTGAAAGAGGGTGTTTTTTTGTCTTTTATTCCAAATAAAGTATTTTTTTGGGTGTATGTGTTTATTTACTTTCACTTACAGGTTAATCATTGGGGGTGTCTCATAGACGCCTGCCATGTTTAACCCCTTATTACCCCGATTGCCATGGCACCAGGGAAATTCGGGATGAGCCAGGTAGAGTCCCGGGACTGTCGCATCTAATGGATGCGGCAATTCCGGGCGGCTGCTGGCTGATATTTTTAGAGTGGGGGGCTCCACATAACGTGGCGCTCCCTATCCTGAGAATACCAGCCTTCAGCCGTGTGGCTTTATGTTGGCTGGTATCAAAATTGGGGGGGACCGCAGGCCGTTTTTTTTTAATTATTTATTTTACTTCAAGATATAGACTCTCCCACCGGCGGCTGTGATTGGTTGCAGTGAGACAGCTGTCACTCAGCGTGGGGGCGTGTCTGACTGCAATTAATCATAGGCGCCGGTGATCGGGGAAAGCAGTGAATACGAGATTGAATGATGGGCGGCCGGCATTTTCAAATCAGGAGAAGCCGCCAGAGCTTTGTGACAGCCGTGCAGTGCCGCGTGGGTGAGAGTGAGTGAATGAGTCAGTGAGTGAGAGAGAGAGTTTGAGAGAGAGTGAGTGATAGAAATTCATTGCTTGCCAGAAAATCAATCACTTCTGAGCATGCTCAGAAGTAAAAACCGAATCCGCTACATGCTTCCGGAATTTGAGGCATGCCACCGTATTCGGCGCGCATAGACTTTCATTATGCACCATGCCGCACAGCGCCGTACCTGGCGCTATGCAGTTTTTTGCCGCTGGCAAAAAACGTTCCTCTTTACGGCCGTCGGAGTGACGATTTTTGCCGCATCCGGCAAAAACGCAAGTGCATTTAGCACAATCCGGCGCTAATAAAAGTCTGAGGAAAACCTGCACCCGGCGGCAAAAAAAACTGATGCGTTTTTACCGCAAAGCGCCGGATTGTGCTGCACAGCAAAAACCTGATGTGTGAACATACCCTTATGTTACAGGATCCTTTTACATGAAGTTTATGGGCGGGCTTTGGAGTCATGTGATCGGGAGTCAGTGGAACTGAATGTGACAGCCTGGAAAAGAGAGAGAGACTGACTGACTTCTGGGCATGCTCAGTAGAGCAAACAGGATCCTTTCCATCAGCAAACCACCGTTCACATGCGGTACTGTCAGAATCCAGTCACATGTAGTTTTTGGATGCAGGTAAAAAATGTTACAAGTAGCGTTTTTGAAGAAAATTAAATTACTGCAAGTCGCTGGATCCTGACTGAAACGCACGCAAATGCATGTGGACGCGAGTCCGTTGCAAATGCGTTGAAATTAAAACGCATTTCTACTGGATCTGTTTTTGCGTTAAAAAAAACCCCAAAAAAACATTTAGGACGCATGTTAAAAAAAACGTAGTGTGAAAGCAGCCTAACTTTTTTTGCTGGTATGAGATCAGGAGTTCAGCTGAGTTCAGATCAGCTGACTCCAGTGCCGGCCGGACTCAGCTGACCTCACAGCCCGCACACGCTGCGATATATGCAGGGGGACACAGAACAAGTAATCAGCCGATACAGCAGTCAGCTGAACTCCTGACTACACAGCCCGCACACGGTCATACGTGATCTGCAGCAGGCAGTGACTGCTGTTAACCTGCATCCATCACAGCATGTGCGGGCTGTGAGATCAGGAGTTCAGCTGACTCCAGTGCCGGCCGACAAATTCTGTGTCCCGCTGCATCCATCGCCAGTAAAAGTAGAAGGATCCGGTAAAATAACAATTGCTGTTGCATGCATTGCACATTCAATCCACAGGATCCGGTCATATGCGGTTTGCGTTTTTTTTGCTGACCGGCAAAAAACCGCTGATGTGAAAGCACCGTAATATAGTTGCACAAATGAAGAACATTAAAATACGACACATTCTGACAGCAGCACCACCACCAAGAAGAACGTGCACAATGTAGCAATGAAAAAACTGTGTGCTTTAAATTTACAATGTGCCTCAGTATACCTTTATCTAAAACTAGAAATACTCCCCAGAACACTTTTGGAATTCTGCTGCAAACACTTCCAGAGTAGGTGACCACCTCCGGATGGGCCTGAGCTGGATCCACAGGGGAGCTGAAAGAAGAGTTGCCTCAATTTAATATTTTCAAACTAACCATTCCTGAACTTAAAACTATTTCAGACAATTCTTTTAAAAAGACCTTTCACCAGATTTAGCATGTTAAACTGGCCACATCATGGAATATTGGCCCAGACAAAAAACAGTTTTTACATTTAATTGTACCTCTCCGTTGCGGAGATATTTGCTTGTAATATGTAATTTATAAGCCCAATTGGGTGTTACTGGAGAGTTATCTATGAGGGTGTTTTTTTTTTTTCCCCTGCATGAAGTTCACCAATCATCAGGAGGAGGCATTATGCAAGGCCAAAATTTCTTTTTTTACCCATGATATGTAATGATCTCTGAAGCTACTGTGTAGAGCAGGGGTCTCAAACGCGGCTGGGTGTATGGGCCGCACAGAGGAAAAAAATCATTTGGGGGGCCGCATTCTTTGCAGGACAAAGTGACATTTTTATTGCTACCATATATATATTTTTTTACACACCTTTGGATCACTGATTTTGAATATTTTTCACTTGTTTATTTTAATAAATGTGCACATTCTTTGCTTAAATGTAAAAAAAAAAAGAAATTTGATGGTAAAAAAATTTCATGCCATATATAGATATATATATATATATATATATATATATATATATATATATATATATATATATATATATATTTTTTTTACATTTTTTCTCTTTCTTGTAACTAATAGTGTTACAATTATCACTATATAGAAATTTTGGCCAACATCGTTTAGTAATGTTCCCCATCTTGTTGTAATGTGCCCATCCTTGCCCCCTTGTAGTATTGTGCCCGATCCTAGTCCCCATCCTACAGTAATGTGCCCATCCTTGTCCCCATCCTATAGTAATGTCCCCAGCCTTGTTCCCATCTTATTGTAATGTGCACATCCTGTAGTAATGTGTCCAGCCTTGTCCCCATCTTAGGCTATGTGCGCACGTGTGCGTATTACATGCAGTTACGCTGCGCTTTGTAGCGCAGCGTAACTGCATGCGTCCTGCGTCCTCTGCATAATCTATGGAGATTGTGCAGGGGCCGCGTGCGCACGTGGCGTCTTAGAGTGCAGCGCTTCGGCTGCTGCCCGAAGTGGGCGTTCTAAGAAGTGACATGTCACTTCTTCCGTGCGCTTTGCCGGCAGCCCCTGCTCTGTCTATGGCAGGAGCTGCATGCAGAGCGCACGTTCTCTGCTGGCACCATGCGCTTCAGAACGGAGCTTTTCAGCTGCGTTCTGAAGTGCACCTTTTAGGTGCGGTGCAGAGTGCACACGTGCGCACATAGCCTTATAGTAATGTTCCCCATTCTTGTCCCCTTGTAGCAATCTTTCTATCCTGTAGTACTGTCCCCATGATATAGTTGTCCCATTCTATAGTAATGTGTCCATCCTTGTCCCCATCCTATAGTACTGTCCCCAGCCTTATCCTATCCTATAGTAATGTTTCTCATCCTTGTCCCCTTGTAGTAATGTCCCTATCCTGTAGTACTGTGCCCATCCTAGTCCCCATTCTTTAGCAATGTCCCCATCCAATAGTATTATGCCCATCCTTGTAATGTCCCCATTTTTTAGTAATGTCCCCAGCCATTTCCCCATCCAATAGTATTATGCCCATCCTTGTAATGTCCCCATCCTGTAGTCATGTGCCCACCTTGTTCCTATTCTATAGTAATGTGCCAACCTTGTCCCCATCCTGTAGTCATGTGCCCACCTGGTCCCTATTCTATAGTAATGTGCCAACCTTGTCCCCATCCTGTAGACATGTGCACACCTTGTCCCTATTCTATAGTAATGTCCCCATGCTGCAGTAATGGGTGGGGGGCGCGGCGGCTGAAGGGGGCAGTGGAGCTATAACTTACCGATCGTTCTCCTCACCTTCCACAGACACCGGAGTGAAGCTGAGGGGGCGGTCTCCGGCCCCAGATCCACAGTGATTGGAGAGATCGGTCACAAGGCCGGTCTCTCCAATCAGAGCCGGGGGTGGGTGAAACTGAGGTCACCCAGCTCCAGCCAATGATCTGTGCTACAGCTGCAATGATATGGCTGGATTTCAATGGCTGAAACATTACAGAGGCCGTGATTGGCTGACGAACGCCGCTCAGCTAATCACAGCCTCCGTAGGTCCGGGGAGGAGACACCACCCCTCCTGAGGTTCCCTCCTCCCCGAATCTAAGGTACGATCGCAAAACGATGGGGCTCCAGGGCCGCGATCTCGCCATGACATACTGGGTACGTCATGGGTCCTTAAGTACCAGGGAGCCATGACGCACCCAGCAAGTCATAGGTCGCTAAGGGGTTAATGTGCTGTCCTTCACACACACACACACACACACACACACACACACGTGTATATATACACACACACACACACACACACGTATATATACACACACACACAAAAAAAACCACCATTCTTCTTACCTGTCCCGTGCTCCCTCGGCTGCCTCATCTCTGCTTCGTGCGGCCCCCAGGCCCGTGCCCCTGTTAACTATCGCAGCCGGTGCAGGGGCCGCAGCCCCTGTCAGTGATTTCTGTCAGATGATTGTTTTGCCGACACTGCGCGCGCAGAGCACTTGACTCTGAAACCGTCCACCGGCAAAACATTCATCTAACAAAGTGCAGACAGTGGCTGTGGCCCCTGCACCGGCCACGATAGTTAAGAGGGGCATGGGCCCGGGGGCCGCACGAAGCAGCCTGAGGGGCTGCGTGTTTGAGACCCCTGGTGTAGAGCATGGCATAGCTGTGTGATTGCAAACACATTCAGCTTCCATTTCATGGCAGTCAGTGTGGAGGGAGGTGCAGAAGTGTTTGTAATCTCACTCAGCACAGCTTTACTCTCCATCTCCCCAACACTGACTGCCATAATATGGAAGGTGCATCGGGTGTTTGTAATGACAATCAGCTCTGTACTACTCTACACAATAGCTGCAGAAATCATATTATTACATATAATAGTAGAAAATATGTTCTGGTCATGTTATTCTTTCCTCTGCATGATGCTTCCTGCGTATGATTGGTTAACGTCATGCAAGGGAATAAATAACAGCCCTTAGGGAAGAACCTTTGGTAGACTCCTTTTGGACTTATAGTTTATAACTTTAACATAACTTACAAGCTTAACATAATATCTTTGTAAAGTTAACGTGCTCCAACTGGTGCCAATTTTCAGGAGGCTCTAAAAGTTAATAAAGTTGTTTAGTAGGGAAAGAAAAGGCTAAATATAATTAATTTATAAATATTTTTCTATTTCACTGTCACGCAACCCCTTTAAGATGCTACAGTACAATTTTATATTAAGCATTGATGTTCTTCTCAGATGTCAGTGTCTAGTATTGTGTGGCACACGGCCTGAACCCTCTTGTTTCACCTTGCAATCATTAATTGAACACATGGTAAGGGCATGGTGGTGCTAAAGATAATCATATGTCTTTGGTTACTGATGATTCTTAAGAAATAATCCTGTTACTGTCATATTTATAACTGCACATGTGAATACAGCTCAAAATAACACCTGGGATTGTTGTGAAGTCACTGTCCTCAGATATTCAGCTCGTTCTTACTGCTATGTCAATGCTTGTTTTCCCATTCCAAAAAATAAATCTTAATTTTCCAGAAAAGTTACACAGCATGGAATATCGTATTTTTTTTGGACTAGGTATTTATGGCTTATTAAAATGATATTGGTGAATTGGTCTATTTAGATTTTTAGTATATTTTTCCAGCAGTATACCAGTACTGTCCTCCCAGAAGACTTTCACTGTAAATGCATTTTCAATTTGACCCTTGGAAGAAGTCTTTTGATAAAGAAGCTTAAAGTAAATGCCTATATGTGCATTTTGTAATAGACGAGTGTTGGTCATTAATTTTTAGAGCTATTCACGACATATAACTGAAGTTTTTCTCCTGGTTCGGCCACACTAATACCTAAATACATTTGTGCTTCGTTGAACATTTTTGGAGCAGAATTCAAATAAACTAATTTGGAAGCTCAGTGAGAAATGTGTAAAGAAATGTTGCAAGCTACACATGCAATAAACCTTAATTTCCAGCGTACCTGTTCTTGTACAACAAAGCTTGGTCTTACTGCTCAAGTCTCCCCTACCCACCCCTAGTTAATAGTTATAACAGTTTAATATTTTTTAGATAAGTATCAATTGCTATACAGTCCCTGACAGAAGTTCTGTCGCTTATCCATGTTATGTAAATAAAAGCTAATAACCTGACTTTAAATTCATCCATTGGTTTTATAAATTACTCTTTTGAAAGCTGAAACCCTCCCAAATTTGGTTTAGGTTATGAAAATAAACTTGTTGCAAAGCTGAAATATTGATCAGTTAAAGGGGTGGTTCACCCATATTTTTTATTGTCTAGATCGATATTATATTGAGAAACAATGTTTCTCTCAAATACCTTGTGTTGTCAATAGTGCCTGTGAGAGGCGCTATTGCAGACTGCTGTTCCCCGTCCAGTGACGTACCCGTCAAATGCTGCCACGTCACATCCGTGCAGCCGGCTACAGTCTTCCAGACTCTGAGCTGTGAGCGGTGTTTCACTGCTGTCACAGCCCATTTGCTCCCCCCTCCTCCTCCCTCCTAGCACGGCGCGTCTCCTGCTCCCCCTTCCCTCCTCCCTCCTCGCAGAACGCTGCAAGCAAGAGACGTGCTGTGAGGGAGGAGGGAGGAGGAGCAGGAGCAGGGAGCAGATGGGCTCAGAATGTAGCCGGCTGCACGGATGTGACGAGGCAGCATTGGACGGGTACGTCACTGGACGGGGAGCAGCGGTCTGCAATAGCGCCTCTCACAGGCACTATTGACAACACAAGGTATTTGAGAGAAACATTGTTTCTCAATATAATATCGATCTAGACAATAAAAAATATGGGTGAACCACCCCTTTAATAAACAGAAAGGTCAGATTTTGGCAAGACAAAAGTTTTGTCGCCTTATCATATAATGCACTCAATCCTAGTTTACATCCTCACCTGTGCTCACTAAATGATCGGTTAGTCGGTGTGTATAAAAAGAAACCCAGCACCCGAGACCTTCAGTTGAACTGCAGATTGACCTCTGACAACATGCCAAAAGTCCACCCTGCGACCAAAGCCTTGATTATCAAGCGACAGAAGACCAGATAAACTGCAGAGGTGGCTGGCACCTTTAATGTGTCTGTGTCAAGTACAAAGAATTAAAAAAAGGTTTGAAGAGACTGGAGATGTTTTTGACAAGCCCAGGTCTGGCAGACCCCGCAAGACAACTGCTCAGGAGGAACGTTTGTTGTTTAGAAAATCTAAAGCCAGCCCCTCTTTCACAGCAGCAGAGCTCCAAAAGGCCTGGGCCCCTCAAGTCCCTTTGTCAACTAGAACAGTTTGTAGGATTCTGTCTCGAAAAATGGCCTCCATGGTCGAATCAGTGCCCAGAAGCCAGCACTAAACAAAAAAACAATTAAAAAACTGTGTGACATTTCCCAAGTCCCACAGCCTTCTAAAGAGATGGACGCTGGAAAAGTGGCAGAAGGTGGATTTCTCTGATGAATGAGTTGAATTACACCACAGCAGCCGTAAATACTGCAGGAGACCTACTGGAGCCCGTATGGATCCAGAAAACAGTTACGTTTGGTGATGGAAAGATCATGGTCTGGGGTTACATTCAGTATAGGGGTGTGCGAAACATTTGCAAGGTGGAAGGCAATATCAATAGCCTAAAATATCAAGAAGTATTAGCTACCTCTTACATTCCCAATCATAAAAGGGGTCAAATTTTGCAGCAGGATGGTGCTCCATCTCATACATCCATCTCTACAACAAAGTTCCTCCTGGCAAAGAAGATCAAGGTGCTCAAGGACTGGCCAGCCCAGTCACCAGACATGAACATCATTGAGCATGTTTGGGGTAGGATGAAAGAGGAAGCTTGAAAGACAAAGCCAAAGAATCTAGGTGAACTCTGGGAGGCATGTAAGACTGCATTCTGTGCTATTCCTGATGACTTCATCAATAAATTGTATGAATCATTGTTGAACCGCATGGATGCAGTCCTTCAGGCTCATGGAAGCCACACAAAATATTAAATATGGCTCTAATAGCACCACAACTTCATTCACCAATATTATGCAACATATCTTTGTGTTAGAAGTTAATTATTTGTTTGAATTTCACATTACTTTCTGTGGGCGACAAAACTTTTGTCTTGCCAAAATCTGACCTTTCTGTGTTCATTAAATGATCACTATTTCATCCCTGCAGCAACTTTATTTTCATAACTTAAACCAAATCTGGGAGAGTTTCAGCTTTCAAAAGAGTAATTTATGAAACCAATGGATGAATTTAAAGTCAGGTTATAAGCTTTTATTTACATAACATGGATAAGCGACAGAACTGTCAGGGACTGTACTCTTTTTAACTTGCCATTTTTTTTAGGTGAGAGGTTCCGTAGAATTCTTCCAGAACTATAGGTGCGGAAACTTTCTTCCCTTCACATCCAATCATGCATTGATCCTGCCACTGTAATTAGTTTGCTTGCTGGCTACCTGCCCTGATCTTTCAGACAGCTTCTCTGCTATGTACTTAAATGAAATTTTACAGACCGGAGAGCAGGAGCAGAAACAAAAAGTCCCGTCCACAGTTCCATTCTCCCTGGAGCCACTTGCTTCCTAGTCATCTGGGAAGTGTTGGGGCATTGAATGGTCATCACTCACTACACAGAGAACGCTCTGTAATTACTCCTCTTGCTTATTGACTGACGTTTTGCTCTGTACATGCTGCAAAGCTTCATAACCATCAAGGAACAGGTGGAGTAATTACAGCATGCTGAATGATCACCGCCTTGGTGTCACTCCAATAACTAGAAGTGAATGGCTGAAGGGAGAATATAACTTACTTTTCTCCCTGCAGCTGCACTACCAATTTGGCTGCCGCATATGTTAAAAATAGTATTTACCTACAGATTACCACTATGGCTACATGTAAATGCTTTTTTTTTTTTACCGACTAGATCCCTTTTGACTAAAGTGATGTGCAGATTGTCTATCTAATTTGAATTTTGTAAAATAAATCAACGGGAAATCAATTTATTCACATGTGAATGATAAACAAGGCAGTGGCCCGACAAAGGAGCGTAACGGAATTTTTGGATTGTCCCCACCGGGGGAACTCAGGATAGGAAAAGGTTAAAGGGAACCTTTGAGGTCCCATATACTCAGGATCTCAAGGAGCTGACGGTGACGTCGCTCATGTAAATCCATGGTATCACGCCCACAGTGACGTGATACAACGGAGAGCATGCAAACGCCCACGGGGCGATGCGACACCCAGTGGACTAGACCCTCTGATTATTTACATAGGGAGCATGTAAGTAATACAACTTTTTTTTATACATGTACATAACACAATATTACAACACAGGGATGGGTAGGAAGGGGTTACTAGGCCACACATCACCCTGCTTGTAGGTCAGAACGCATATTGGACCTGACAGGTTCTCTTTAAAGAATACCAGACAACTCAAAGCAAGAACAACATTTCCTCTATGGTAGTAGCAGCCATATTTATTCCCTGGACCACTTTAACCAGCAAATAATGTATTTCAATGCCAGCCGTCTTATTCCACTCTTGGCCCACATTATTATATCTTTTATAAGCTGTATGTTAACTGGGCAAATCATTTTTACATTCACCTCCATGTACATGTGTGTTTTCTAAATTTCACATGGTCTTTGTACACACTGAGCATCTTGTGATGTTGCACTCCTCATCATTGAAATTTCAACACCTAGAAGGAAAAGTTCTGAAATCATGGAAATCACAGGATGGATAGACAGATTAATGATGTGCAGATTATATATATATGTATATATATATAAAAAAAATTGTTTAAAAGAACAGAGAGTCCTCAGTGGTTGATACCTTTTAATGGCTAACTGAAAAGATGGTAATAATTGCAAGCTTTCGAGACTACTCAGGTCTCTTCATCAGGCATGGTATAACACAAAATCTGAAGAGTCACGTATTTATACACAACAGGACTTAGAATAGTGCAGTAAAAAAAAAAAAAAAAAGAACAAGTTATATGAAACAGAACTATCTCTATGGCAGGGGGACAAGCTGTTCTAGCCATAAATACTGATGCAGTTCAGTGTGAAAGTTTTATTGTCCTTTGATAAGGGTCTGGTCCAGGGCTGTGACATGCTCGGATGGTCAGAGGAGCACATCTTTTAACTGATGTAAAAAGACATGAATCCATGGATTCATGTCTTTTTACATCAGTTAAAAGATGTGCTCCTCTGACCATCCGAGCATGTCACAGCCCTGGACCAGACCCTTATCAAAGGACAATAAAACTTTCACACTGAACTGCATCAGTATTTATGGCTAGAACAGCTTGTCCCCCTGCCATAGAGATAGTTCTGTTTCATATAACTTGTTCTTTTTTTTTTTTTTTTTACTGCACTATTCTAAGTCCTGTTGTGTATAAATACGTGACTCTTCAGATTTTGTGTTATACCATGCCTGATGAAGAGACCTGAGTAGTCTCGAAAGCTTGCAATTATTACCATCTTTTCAGTTAGCCATTAAAAGGTATCAACCACTGAGGACTCTCTGTTCTTTTAAACAATTTTTTTTATCTCTACTGGCTAACACGGTACAAAGATATATTTTACTTGTATATATATATATAATATATAATATATATATATATATATATATATATATATATATATATATAATATTTATACAGTACAGACCAGAAGTTTGGACACACCTTCTCATCTCTAGAGCAACTGTTAAAAGGAGACTTTGTGCAGCAGGCCTTCATGGTAAAAGCTGCTAGGAAACCACTGCTAAGGACAGGCAACAAGCAGAAGAGACTTGTTTGGGCTAAAGAACACAAGGAATGGACATTAGTCCAGTGGACATCTGTGCTTTGGTCCGATGAGTCCAAATTTGAGATCTTTGAATCCAACCACCGTGTCTTTGTAGAAAAGGTGAACGGATGGACTCTACATGCCTGGTTCTCACCGTGAAGCATGGAGAAGGAGGTGTGATTGTGCTTTGCTGGTGACACTGTTGGGGATTTATTCAAAATTGAAGGCATACTAA
This sequence comes from Anomaloglossus baeobatrachus, assembly GCF_048569485.1. Classification (NCBI taxonomy): domain Eukaryota; kingdom Metazoa; phylum Chordata; class Amphibia; order Anura; family Aromobatidae; genus Anomaloglossus; species Anomaloglossus baeobatrachus. The sequence continues at coordinate 482,105,347 of NC_134356.1, forward strand.
ACCAGCATGGCTACCAAAGCATCTTGCAGCGGCATGCTATTCCATCCGGTTTGCGTTTAGTTGGACCATCATTTATTATTCAACAGGACAATGACCTCAAACACACCTCCAGGCTGTGTAAGTGCTATTTGACTAAGAAGGAGAGTGATGGGGTGCTACGCCAGATGACCTGATCTCCAACCAGACCTGAACCCAATCGAGATGGTTTGGGGTGAGCTGGACCGCAGAGTGAAGGCAAAAGGGCCAACAAGTGCTAAGCATCTTTGGGAACTCCTTCTGTTGGAAAACCATTTTCGGTGACTACTTCTTGAAGCTCATCAAGAGAATGCCAAGAGTGTGCAAAGCTGTAATCAAAGCAAAAAAGGTGGCTACTTTGAAGAACCTAGAATATAAGACATATGTTCAGTTGCTTCACACTTTAAGTATTTCATTCCACGTTTTAATTCATAGTTTTGATGTCTTCAATGCGAAACTACAATTTTTAGAGCCATGAAAATAAAGAAAACTCTTTGAATGAGAAGGTGTGTCCAAACTTTTATATTTTTATATATATATATATATATATAAATACATATCACATACATACATACATACATACATACACATACAAACAAACAATAAAAATTTTTCCAGAGAAGCACCGAGAAGTTACAGTTGGGTGCAATAATCCTTCAGAAACAGCATCCTACCGTCCATTGAATATATTAAAAAAAAATCAGAAGGCAGCACTCCATTTTTGTTCAGGTTTTTCTTTCTTTAATGGCCCATAACACAGGACGATTCGGTCAGAAACTGACTTTTCTCCAACAGATACATTATATATATATTATATATATATATATATATATATATATATGTAAGCACATTTTTCAAAACATCTGAATGTATTCAGCATTGAGTCTTTGTGTCGTGAGGAAATACACGCACTTAGGCTGGTTTCACACTACGTCTTTTTAACATCCGTCCTTAACGTTATTTTAGCGGACAAGCGGATCCAGTGCAAATGCGTTTTCATTTCAATGCATTTGCAATGGACTCGCGTTAACGTCCGTTCACCTGCGTTTGCCTGCGTTATAGTGAGGATCCAGTGACTTGCAGTTTTTTAACATGTTTCAAAAACGCTACTTGTAGCGTTTTTGAGCTCCGTCCAAATACTGCAAATTGCTGGATCCTGACTATAACGCACGCAAACGCAGGTGAACGCTGGCGTGCTGATAGACAGGATCCTGCTTTTGTACTGAGCATGCCCAGAAAGTACTGAGCATGCCCAGAACCAGTCTCGCGTGATCTGTCTATCTCTCTACTCCCTCCCTCACCCCCTCTCTCTCTATCTCTGTCTTTCCCCCTCCCTCTCTCTCCCACCTGAGAGCTGCGGACACTCGTAACCAAGGTAAATATCGCGTAACCACTTATCTTAGTTACCCGATGTTTACGTTGGTTACGTGTGCAGGCAGCCCGGCTCCTAGCAGCTGCAGACACTCGTAACCAAGATAAATATCGGGTATCCAAGGCCGATGTTTACCTTGGTTACCAGCGTCTGCAGCTGTCAGAAGCCTCCTCCCAGTCTAGTTCCCCTCACTCCCGATCACATGACTCCAATGCCCGCCCCTAAACATCCAGTGCAGGATCATAACATATGCGTTTGCATACGTTATTTGCTGTAAAAGCAGGATCCGTACTTCCGCTAAAAAAACGTTTTCAGCGGATGTTAAAAAGACGTAGTGTGAAACTAGCCTTAGAAATGTTAATGTGATTTCAGTGAGGTTATTAATGGTTGTCTGAGGACTGATCTCCCACACTGAATGCACTTGGGCAAATCATCAAGATCCGCTGCTGGCAGCTTCCTTCACATTTGCTAAGCAATGATGTCCCAGATGTGCTTGATGTGACACAAGCCTAGAGATGCTGCAAGCCATTGTAGTACAGGCTTCCACAATAGCATGAGCAACAATACGTCCTTTTGTTCTCATGTAAAAAAAAAAAACGTCTGCTGGGCCGCTTTGAAGAAATATCTGTACTACCAAATCAATGTAGCACAGAGCGATTACTTACCACCATTTTTTGCCGGCAATTCAGCTGCTCCCTCTGCCGTTATGTCAATAGAAGCAGCTTCCCATCCGTTCTACTCTGTAGACTGGGTGGGACGGCCAACATAGTGCTGATTGACAGCTAGCTCCCGCAGTTAGGCAGCGGATAGCCAGCAGTAAACCAGTAAGATGTCAGCGGTCCCACCACATCTGCAGAATGGAAGCCTCCGCTCTGTTGACAAAGCCAATGTATAGCTGGCAGGAGCAGTCTGTGCCGAGCACAATAGGCAGTTAGGTAGCAACTACCTCCATTAAGTGCTTAGGCACTTTTTTTTTCCTTTTTAAAGGTCTGGATATACCCTTACATAACCTCATTGATGGCATGCCAAGGCGTGTAAGTGCTGATATTTCTGTGTGAGGCGCTCTTACCTGATAATAAATCCAGATGTTTAGAAAGTGTTGTTTCTAGAATTTTCATCATTTGCATACTATTAACATGTCTGTCGATCCTGTGATTTCCATAATGCCATGACTTTTCCTTCCTAGTATTGCAGTTTCAATGTTGTGGAGAGTATATTCAAGCTGTAGAGAGTTTCGCTTCATTATGTGGAGCTTTCTTCTCCCCCTCGAAGTTCTTTTGCCTGTCTTAAAACTAGCTGAAAAGCCAGCAACACAAAGGCTTATAGAGAAAACACATTGAGACAAAGGGCTCAACGCATTGGCATTGCAAATCAACTTTAAATCAGTATTAAGTAGACATTCATTTTTATTTTACCATCCCACTGAGAAGAATGCCTTTGTGTGATTAAATACTAGTCAAGAACTTGCCGCCATAAAGGGGCTTTTGTTTCACATGTTGATGACAAAAAATGAATTAATAACCTTTGGGAGTTATTCCAGCTGATGACCCCTACCTTTCACTCGTATGACTTCTGACCCCTCAGGGGGGAGTGACGGAATGAAGTCCTCTAAATGGAAGGGGCATTAGACCACTTCATTCATATGCATTGATCAGTGACATGTGAAGGCCTGTTTTTAAAAAAGCACATTTATAAATTGCAGAATTGTGAAGTAGTGTTTAGTTGTCGGCTATGTATTGTGTATAGAAACTTCTTTATCTAGTTGAAGTTTGCAGAGGACTTTTTTTTAAAAAAAAGTTCAAGCTGTAATTTTTTTTTAAGAGCAAGCCTTAAAGGGAATGTGTCAGCAGGTTTTTGCTATGTAATCTGAATACAGCAGGGGTTAACAAAGAGATCTCCGCAATGCCTCTTTCTTCACACTGTGCAGTTTACCTGTAATGTTTATCTTAGCTTCAGAAGATTATCATCATTGGACTGGGTGAGCTACAGTTCATCTAGTCTGGTCATGCCCCCCTGCTGTGGTTAGCAGCTCCTTGTCTATATATGTGGTATACCAAAAGCCTGGTGTAGGCAGGGGCAGCTTTCTGAGCTCTGCTGCATTGCTAAATCTAAACAGAACAGCTGCACCCAGTAAACTAAGTGATATATCTTTGGATTCAGGGTCTCTTTTGCCTACATCATGCTGCTCTCAGGAGGTAGCAAAAACCTATCATGAAAATTCTTGAATACCGTAACATTCCTTTCAGAGGATGACTCCTGTATGTTTCATTAGAAGTGTTTGTGTTTTTACTGGAAAAATAGTGCAGCATCTTTTTTTTTTTTTCCTGTTTGTTGCTATGCATGCAATATATATAGGAACCTAGAACCTAACACTTTTATGTGGTGTTAATGGTCAAAAACAAAAGCTTTCCCCAGATTAAGAAGGTTTTCAAAGAGATTTAGTTGCACAAAACTTTTGCGTATCAATTTTCTGGCATCAACTGTTCAAAAAATTAACACCTCCCCCTGTTTAAAGGGAAACCTGTGATAAAAAAAAAAGTTCCAGTCATCTGGGTGGCACCAGTGGTAGTAAACAGTCACTGCTGAGCCCACTGTAGGATCCCTCCCAGTGTGACAACCAGCTTGGCACACATGCTGTGGTGTAGGATGTCAGTCAAGAAGCAGAGGGAGTGAGTACAATGTGCTCACTGTGTAAAGAGTGGTGACTGCTCACTGATACTGGTGCCATCCGGATGTCTAGAACAGAGCAGCTGCAGAGAGAACATATCTTTATTTTCTCCCTGCAGCCACTCATTATGGTAGACAGCAGAATGTGTTTGGAATTGTATTTACCTGCAGATTAGCACAATGACAGTAGATTAATAGCGTTTGTATGATGACCCCTTTTGAACAGAAGTGGAGAACAGGGAAACTTGTCTTCAGGGTTTGTCCCCTTTGCTCTGCTTTATTCTGCATTCACTCATCCGCGGGACAGCATATGACTGGCTTCTCAGTCATACTTCATGGACCCATTTATTGGCATGTGAGTCTGTTCTGGGGATTGGTCCTATCTTGTGTGATTTGTTACATGTTCTATTTGCAAAAAATATCACAAAAACCTACATAGTTTGTGTGAATGAAGCCTATTGTGTAGCTCCTCCGACAGACATGTATTCTAGTGTACCAGCAAAGAGCTTTATTACCATAAAGGGAAGGCGCTGCTGCCAGACTTTAGTAGTACCCTTAGGCTATGTGCCCACGGCGCTCGTACCTGCGGATGTATCCGCAGGTACGGCCGCATGTTTCACGCAGCTGCCCGCCAACGTCCGCAGCTATTTTTAGCTGCGAGATTCCAGCGGAATAGCTGCGGGAAACATGCAGACATCCATGCGGCTTACCTGCGGACGTCCCGGCCTCTATCTCCATAGCGGAGGGCCGGGACATCCGCAGGTAATTCCGCATGAATAATTGACATGCAATTATACCTGCGGATGCGGACATTCGCAGCATGTTCGGCAGCCGCACTTTCCGCAACGTGGACACAGCACTCCCCATGTCCCATAGGATAACATGGGGAGTGACTGTACATGCTAAAACCTGCGGATTTATCTGGAAAATCCAGAAAAATCCGCAGGTTTTCCGCGGCAAAATCCGCAGAAACAAGCTCCCGTGGGCACATAGCCTAATACTGTAGGAGCTGGGCAGAATGGGATGTTGACTGCAATCTAGTATCTGACCACTACTGTATCCTACCACAGTGGCAAGAATAAAAAATGTCAACTGTACCTTGAATCTGCAAGAAAATCCAACCTGATAACTAGATTAGTGCTGCTGTTTCTGAGGAGTGAAGTGAATGCTATGGTATTTTATTTTTTTTACATACGGTATTATTTTACACATTTATCAGAACACGAGACGCCTTACGATGCATGTTGTGTTAAATGCACATAATTAGGAGGATACTGAGACCATTGCCACATTCCTGCTAACACAGCGGAGTGAAATCTTTCAGCCTCGAGCAGCCCACTGCACTGAAAGGATCTTTGGGCAGCTGTCGTAATCTGGCGCTAGCACCAGGAAAGCGGCACAGACATGTCACTATAAAATTATGAGAGGCTATCCACTATAAAATGCCCCAATGTAAACTGCATGACACACGGATACCATTAGCACATTCTTGGGTTGTCTGGACTCTGGGGACACTAGAGTTCCTCGTTTTTGTAACTAGTAGAGCAAACATGATTGCGTTTTTAATAACCTCCCTGTTCTGTGCACACAAATGACTGCTTCCTCTTTTATTCTCTGATCGATCCAGTGCTGATGCTGCACAGGTGCCCTGTCTGCCTTTTTTTACAGCCTGCCAGCAATGTTGGCCTAAGTGCTCATATGCCACGCTTACAGGCAGCTAGCACTAACTTATCAGAGCTGTTCAGGCTCATGATATTGATTACAAAAGTAAAGTGACCTCTGGAGTTCTCTGCTACGAGCACTACATAATCAGCACAGCTATGATGTTTCGGTTCTGTTCACTGTTTATATCTGGCCAGGGCTGAAAACGGCAGACTAGTGGGAATGCCAGGCGATGGTCACACACCGATCTGATATTGATGACCTATCCTAGTATCACGGAGTATGGCCCTCAGACTTGAGATCCTGCGCTGTTTCTTATGTTGAAGGTAGGCTTGATGGTAGCCTGGTCCAAGCCCCCAGTGTGGCCCTAGCTCCTGATCTTACTTCCCCACTCTTGGTGCGGGCTGGAAAACCCAATAATAAAACCCCAAAAAACAACACAGACAATGGAGAATGAAAACTAGTACACACTGCGGTCAAAACACACAGGAGTAACACAAGTAATGCACAACAGGGTAACGCTCACACCACTCAATATCGCAACAAAGATCACCATCAACAGGTTCACTAACAAGACTGGTATCACTTGGAGCAAAAAGCTGAAGTTATAATCTGCACTGAGTAGTGAGATCCACAATCTTATATAGGAAGTAGATGACTAATTGGCAACCTGAGCTCCTAGCAGAGTTCCCAAGGTCAACCCCTGCAGGACTGAGGAACAGAGCGCATTAAACAGCCGACGCCCAGCTCTGGCTGAACAACTAGGAGACATCAGGTGGCCTGTCAGGCTCTGCAGTGTGAACATGGGCTGATGCCGCCATGACACCTAATAAGTCTGGAACTGAACACTGCATGACATCTAGGAAAAACCCACCAATAAAAAGCTTGATCAACCCTTTTTGCTTTTTTGTTTCAAGGGGAATCTCTCAACTGCAGTTATAGTTAAATGCTGATAGCATTATTATAATAAACACGTTAAAATTTGGAATCTAATTTTTCTGTACTTTATAACAGCTCTTTTTTTTATTCTGCAGGTTGTGAAATGTAAATGAGGTAGGACTAGCCAGACAGGGCTTTGCTTCGCAAGGACCAGCCGTGGTTCAGATGCTCCACTCGCGTCTCCCTAGTAGTGATTGACATTCCCCAATCAGTGTACTTCATGGCAGGACCACCTGAAATCTCGCACGTACACGTGATGTGTCGATGGTTCTAACTGAAGTGGCGTATATAAGAATTTTAATCTCGCCCCACTCTTTGGTAGGACCACCGGAAAGTCGCACACGTGTATTTTATTGTAAAACAAGGCACCAACATAATTCTGTATGTTATTACGTTGTGCCTGTTTATGGAAATGTGTTGTAAATACTGTAGTTATTGGATTTCCTCTTATGAACCTACGGTAGTAAAGTCTTTCTAAATGTATTTATTTTATGAAAGACCGTTTGTGCAGACCAGAGATCTTGTTACATCAAAGACTTGTTACTGAGGCATAAATGAACCTTGGCTTTTGGGCTTATTCAGATCCTCTACAGCGGAACAGCGACTCCCCATGGGTCAAGATAATTGCCATAGGCTGCGTAAGGCTGTCTCTTTATTAGGATATTTGATGCTCCTATGCAGGGATCACAGCCATCATCTTTAACCAGTAGCAAATTCAATTGTCCTAATTCTTGACCATGTGGGGGGAAAAACTGTAAATTCCAACCCCGGTTGTGAAATTACTTTAGATAGAAGCTACCATTCTCTAACATTTAAGTAAACCACAGTAATGGACCGTGCAGTTTCTGTGTGTTCACTCATTGCCTAACATACACGAACAGATGCCTATGATTTTTTATATATATATATATATATATATATATATATATATATATATATATATATATATATATATATATATATATATATATATATATATATATATATATATATATATATAAAAACAGCTGCATAAATAATGAACTATTTTGAAATTACCTTATTTTTGTATATTACCGTATTTTCTGGCGTATAAGATGACTTTAACCTCCTAAAAATCTTCTCAAAAGTCGGGGGTTGTCTTTTATGTGTATGCCTGTGGACTGCAAGAAGCAGCTTGAGGCACCACGGGAACGGAGGAAAGGTGAGTATCTTTTATTGTGTGTAAACAACGGCATGATAGGGGACAGAAGGGAACCAGCAGGAGGACATTATTAAACAGTGATGCATGGGATATTACAGCAGTGGACATTACGATACAATGGGGATATTACAGCAGGGGACATTATTAAACAATTGGCACATTACTGCATGGGACATTACTAAACAGTGGGCACATTACAGCAGGGGACATTATTAAACAATGGGCACATTACTGTAGTGGACATTACTAAAAAATGGAGCATCACTAAACAATGGGGATATTACTGGGGTCAGCTTACACTCGGGTATATACGATATATCCCAAACTCTATATTTTAAGTGGAAAAGTTGGGGTTCGTCTTATATGCCCAGTTGTCTTATACACCGGAAAATACGGTAATCTCTCTAAAAATTGTGCTTTGGTTGTTCTGTAAGACACAGTTATAGACAAAAACAGTACACGGAGAGAAAGTGAACCGTTGACATGAATAACCTGTGGAGACTTCTTTGAGTAGTTAGCTTTGTGAATAGTTTTCTGTAGCTGCAAATTAGTTTTTGGCAACATTGAATATGCAAGTAACCTCTTCAGTGTGAAGGGCTAAAATTCGAGTGCCAATTATTAGAAGTAGCAATCCTAAAAATCAATATCGACCCTACGAGACTTGCCACATAACTAAGGATAAGAAGCCAAACCAGACACTTTATAGAAACGTGTTCAGGGTGTTTGCCCCCCATCAGTGTAAAGCAGGATGTCTGATTTGGCTGGGCGAGAGACCTCTCACAGGAGGTTGAATTGCTACTTCCAATAGGTAGCACTAGCGTTCCAATCCTCTGAAAAGGATATCTTAATTTTTCTGAGAAGCATGACATGGCTTGTATGTCTTTTTAGTGTAATATTAAGGAATTTTGGACCATTACTTTATGCATATCTGTTCCAGCTCACCAGTATTTTTGAGTTTCCTTGCTTAAGCGCCCCTCCTTTTTAGTGTCACTACATTTTGATATGGTAATGTTAATACTCTGACTTGGCCAGTTTAAGACACCTTCTTTATCTTCTTTTTGCGTCATCCATAGTCTTTTCAGCTTTAGGTCATGAATTGCTGCCCCATACATTCTCTGGTAAAAGGTTTCATACCTTAGAATTCATTATTGTCGCAATGATTATTCAGGCCCTGAGGCTGCGAAGCATCCATAAACCATACTGTCTGCAGCCTTTTATTTATTCCAAATATATACAAGTGCATCTCAATAAATTAGAATAAAATCAAAAAGTTAATTTATTTCAGTAATTCAATACAAAAAGGAAAACCGATACAGTGCCTTGCGAGAGTATTCGGCCCCCTTGAATTTTTCAACCTTTTCCCACATTTCAGGCTTCAGACATAAAGATAAAAATTTTAATGTTATGGTGAAGAATCAAAAACAAGTGGGAGACAATTGTGAAGTTGAACGAAATTTATTGCTTATTCCAAACGTTTATAAAAAATAAACTGAATATTGGAGCGTGCAATATTATTCGTCCCCTTTAAGTTAATACTTTGTAGTGCCACCTTTTGCTGTGATTACAGCTGCAAGTCGCTTGGGGTATGTATCTATCAGTTTTGCACATCGAGAGACTGAAATTCTTGCCCATTCTTCCTTTGCAAATCGCTCGAGCTGAGTGAGGTTGGATGGAGAGCGTTTGTGAGCAGCAGTTTTCAGCTCTTTCCACAGATTCTCGATTGGATTCAGGTCTGGACTTTGACTTGGCCATTCTAACACCTGGATACGTTTATTTGTGAACCATTCTGTGAGGTAAATCCTGGGATATGAAGAGGAATTATGACTAGAAGTCATAATTGCTCTCATCACTCCCTGGCAGTGCCCCCCTCCCTTCTTGTGCTCAAATGTCCAGCATCTGTGAAGGTGTCACATCCCACTTACACCTCCAACAGCCATCTCCTCTGATATGGAGATGAGATGATGTGAGGACAATGGACCCAGGATGACTCCCTGCCGTCACCCTGTAACAAGAGTTGTATCTCATTAGCAAGGCTTGGAAGTAGCCAGACAGAACGACTCCAGTAAAAAATGGTTCATATCTCGCAAGCCATATCTCCGATAAATATGGCAACCATAAAAATGGTGTTTGCGCAGGCGGACGATGCTGGCACACCTTTTTTATGGAAGGGGGAGCTTGGGAAATACCCCAGGCGTGATATCAGCCATATGGGAACTCGTAGACAGGTCATGAGTCCCCTCGTTCTGTAGCTAAATTCATAACTGTCACAATGAGAGCATTGGCGTCCGCCTACGACGCTCCCAGGCAAAGTTATGGCCAATATCCCCTTTGCTGGATAATTCTGATCCATGCAGGGGGAGTGGCAGTGCTTCCCTGTGAGGTCACTAAGGTAGGAGGGGACCTGGATCTGCCCAGGTTGATAACCCTACTTCGGCCATTTTCCAGTGTTCTTCTGCTCGGGGGCCTGGTTGGGACAGACCTGTGAGAGAGTTCCTGGAAACCTGGTCTACAGCGCCCCCCTGTGGCCAGACGCACAAGGTAACTGATTGAATTGCATACCTGTTGTAAACCATGCTTTATCTGTAACTGTACTCTGACATAACTGTATATTCTGTAGATCCCCTATTGTATATATTGTAGTTTCTAGTGTGCTTTAGGCGATTAAATTATATAATTAATCTTGGGCTGTTCTGTTATCTCGATCTTGAATCCCACGTCTGTGTGTTCGGCTAATAGTTACCGTGAAGCGGTTGGTGGCAGCGAGTTGTGCCAAGGATTATTGTGGGGAGGCCAGTGAGATTCGGGAAGATATTATATATTCCGCCCGCGGAGGTCGGGGGAATATATACCCTCCTCTCACCGGGGACCCTTCAATAATCGGCATAAGTAGTATAGCGGCCTCCTTGCTTATTGTCGGGCAATTCCATAATTGGCCTGACTATAAGAGGGGTGCTAGAGAGCGCGTCACGTGCTCTGTCTGTCGGTCGGGAGGTATAAAGGAGGGGTGACCCCCACTTGTTACCCCCCGATTGTGACGTACTGGTAGCCAGCGCGGGGGATTTCTGAGTGACCCCCCGGTGGTTTGTGACATATTGGGGGCATAGCGGTGGGATCGAGATAATAGTGTGTGTGAGTGTGAGACCCATACTCCCAGACACTAAAGACTGCCTGCAGCAGCTGTGGCTGCTGGGGTCTTCAGACTAGCTCAACACTAGAGTGTCAGAGTGCAGATACTGTAAGGTGTGTGGAGGCATCAGGTGTCAGTTCTGTGTCAGTGACCAAAGGTCTGCAAGAATGGCTGATGGCACCAGGAGCAGAGCTATGCAACTGGCCAATGCTAAAGCAGGAGCCGAAGAGAGGGAGGACGGTGCTGTGGACAGTAATGAGGAGGTTGCCCACGAGTCCTCCAGGAGCTCGACGCCAGAAAACAGCTCTGCAGAGGACATTGCACAACCGGGCACTGCTGGACAAGATGAGGAGCAGCTCGCCCAAGGGTCCTCAACGAGCCAGAGGCCAGCCCTCCGCTCTGCCATGGACAGTGAATCACCAGGCTCCGCAGCGGGCCGCAGATCACCACGTGCCATTCCACCGAGCCTGGGAGGCTCGGATAGCCTTCTTCAAATGGCTATGGCCCTACGCCAGGCTGGAGACCGGGAGGGCTACAAGGAACTCATGGCCGAGCGTGAGCGGCAAGCAGCGCGTGAAGAGCGCCAGGCAGAGCGTAACTACCAGCTGCAGCTAGCTCAGCTCCGGCCCTCATCAGCCACCCGTGACCTTCCAGACACCAAACTTCCAAAGGTTCGTGTTGAGGACTTCCCAGTGCTGGAGAAGGATGGAGACTTGGACTCTTTCTTGACTGCTTTTGAACGGACTTGCTTGCAGCATCATCTGAACAAGGACCAGTGGGCCAAATACCTGACCCCCCGTTTAAGGGGTAAGGCCCTGGATATCCTTGGGGACTTGCCTGCTGAGGCGGATCAGGGCTACGACACCATCAAGCGGGCCCTGATCCAACAGTACAACCTCACCCCGGAGTCCTACCGCAAGAAGTTCCGGACGCTGCAGAAGGGACCAAAGGACTCCTGGGCTGACCACCGGCGGGCACTTGCCCGAGCTGCCGACCACTGGACCCAAGGCCTGCAGCTTTCCACCGGACCGGAGATCCTGGACTTGTTCATCACGGAGCAACTCTTGTGGAACTGCCCTGAGGATCTCCGCCAGTTCATCCGAGACCAGAAGCCAAAGGGATCCACGGCTACAGCTGCCCTGGCAGATGACTACACCAACAATCGGGCTCCTGAAGCCAGGAGAGCAGCCACCAGCAGCACCTGGAGAGGGGGTAAGATGAACTCTGCGACTGCCCCACCTGCCCCTAGACTGCAGGGGGTGTCCCCCTCAACTCCCCTCTCCAGGCCCGTGGCAGAACCAAGACGGTGCCACCAGTGCAACCTACCTGGACACTTCAAGGCCATGTGCCCTCAGCGTCCCAAGGCCCCGGCTCCGTCCCCGTCCCAAGGGCCGCCCAAGGTGTATTGTGTGGGTGGGGGTGGTGGTAGGTCCCTGGACAGCTTCCAGCCTGTCACCGTCGGCCAGTCTGTGACCATAGGACTGCGAGACAGCGCCTCGGAGGTGACTCTGGTGCGGCCTGAGATGGTGTCCCCCCAAGACTTGATCCCTGGAAAAACCCTCGCTGTCTCCGGGATTGGAGGCATTGACCCGGCGCTGCCTGTTGCTGACATTTATGTGGACTGGGGCGCAGGGCGAGGGGTGAGGGAGGTGGGGGTAACTGATCGGATCCCTGCAAACGTGCTACTTGGGACAGATTTGGGGCAAATAACCTCCCAGTTTGGCCCCGCCCCAAAGGCTGAACCTTCAGCCAGTGCTGACGTGCCTCCGGACAATGTTAATGTGTTATCTATGAATGATGTAAGGGAGGAGGGAGTGAACTCTGATATTTCTGCTTGCATAGACACCATAGACACACACACAGCTGCAGCTGTGACAGGGGAGGGGGTCAGAGAAAGGTGTGACCATGCCTCTACAAGTAACCAGCCTGTGAGCTGGGATCTGCTGCCCTCTGCAGGGATAAGCAGAGAGCAGGGTGCTGCAGGGGGAGGACCAGTGTGTGGGGTGGGGGCTACCACAGCAAATGTGGGGTCCCCAGAGATTTCACAGCGGGGTTCTGTTGCTGCAGGAGGGGAACAGGCAGGTGAGATTGGGGCCGGTCCAGGAGCGGAAGTGCTCCCAGGTAAGATCTCGGTGCAGGGTTCCCCCACAACCGGGGTGTCAGGAAGCCAGGTAGGTCTGCCTGAGCCGGCGACTTGGTCAGGAACGGAGGAGGAGCAGGCACGACCCACGGTCGCAGCGGCTGTGGCCGCTGTCACCCGCAGTGGGAGTGCTGGAAGCCAAGGGGCCTCCCGGAGGTCCGATAGCTCTTCCCCTTCTGACCAAGTGGCAGCCGAGTCAGGTGGAGGCCAGGACACAGGTCCCGGGGTACTGACTGAAGATGTGACAGTCTCGTCGATTCTGGCCACATCTAGTCAGGAGTTACAGGCAGCGTTAGAAGCTGACGACAGCCTGAAAGCTCTAAAGGAGCAGGCGGCACAGCCTCCCTCGGACTCGGACCCGGAGCGAGTGGTCTGGGACCAAGGACGGCTGTACCGGGCCACGGTCCAGCAGGGTTCACCGGAGGCGTGGCCCAGGGACCGACAGTTGGTGGTACCCTATCCGTTCCGGACGGAGTTGTTGCGGATCGCACATGAGATTCCGATGGCCGGACACCTAGGGATCGCTAAGACCAAGGCCAGGTTAAACCAGCATTTCTACTGGCCAAAAATGGGGGCCGATGTGGCTGCCTACTGCCGTTCGTGTGAAACCTGTCAGAGAGTGGGGAAGGCGGGGCCACGCCCCAAAGCCCCACTGGTATCTCTGCCAATCATCGATGAGCCTTTCAGGAGGGTGGCTGTGGATCTGGTCGGCCCGCTGGCCATCCCCAGCAGCTCCGGGAAACGCTTCATACTGACGGTAGTGGACTATGCCACCCGGTACCCAGAAGCAGTGGCCTTGTCGTCCATTCGGGCTGACAAGGTGGCCACCGCATTGCTGGAGATTTTCTCCCGAGTGGGTTTTCCCCAGGAAATGCTCACTGACCGGGGGACCCAATTCATGTCCCAGCTGATGGAGGCCCTCTGTAAGCAAGTCCAGGTGCGACATCTGGTGGCCAGCCCGTACCATCCACAGACTAATGGCCTGTGCGAGCGGTTCAATGGCACCTTAAAGCAGATGCTTAAGATGTTGGTCGACTCCCACGGGCGTGACTGGGAGCGGTATCTCCCACACCTGTTATTTGCTTACCGGGAGGTTCCACAGGCCTCAACAGGATTCTCACCGTTTGAGCTCCTGTACGGGCGACGTGTGCGGGGCCCCCTGGCTCTGGTGAAAGAGGCTTGGGAAGGGGATTTGGCCACCCCTGGAGTGTCGGTTATCGAGTATGTCATGCGCTTCCGGGACAAAATGCAGGCCTTGACGCAACTGGTACACGACAATATGGCTCAAGCCCAGGCCGATCAGAAGCGTTGGTACGACCAGAACGCTTGTGAGAGGACCTACCAAGTGGGTCAAGAGGTGTGGGTACTGGTCCCCGTACCACAGGACAAGCTTCAGGCAGCCTGGGAAGGCCCATACCTCGTGTACCAGCAGCTCAACCCTGTGACGTACCTGGTCACCCTGGACCCTGCCCGTGGAAGGCGGAAGCCCTTCCATGTGAACATGATGAAGGCACATCATGAGCGGGAGGCATGTGCACTCCCTGTGTGCAACCTGCCCGAGGAGGGAGAAGCGGAAACCCTCTTGGATATGCTAGCCCAGGTTAGGGCAGGCGGATCCATTGAGGATGTGGAGGTTGGCCACCAGCTCTTGGAGGACCAACGGTCCCAGCTGTGGGCCACCCTACACCCCTTCCGGGGGTTGTTTACCAACCAGCCCGGAAGGACTGACTTGGCTGTCCATCACGTGGACACTGGGGATCATCCCCCGATCCGGCGTTCAGCATATCGGGTCTCCCTGGAGGTGCAGCAACACATGCGCCAGGAGATTGACGAGATGCTGGAGCTGGGGGTGATCCAGGCATCCAACAGCGCTTGGGCCTCGCCTGTAGTCCTCGTCCCTAAGAAGGACCGAACCACTCGGTTCTGCGTGGACTACAGGGGGCTCAATGCTGTCACGGTCGCCGATGCGTACCCAATGCCACGCATCGATGACCTGCTCGATCAGTTGGCCGGGGCTCAGTACCTGACCATCATGGACCTGAGCCGGGGATATTGGCAGATCCCCCTGACTCGCAAGGCCAGGGAACGCTCTGCCTTTATTACCCCATTTGGACTGTACGAGTCCACGGTGATGCCATTCGGGATGAGGAATGCCCCTGCCACTTTCCAGCGGATGGTCAACACCCTGCTCAAGGGACTTGAAGGGTACGCGGCCGCGTACCTGGATGACATTGCCGTCTTCAGTCCCACCTGGGAGGACCACCTAGAGCATCTAGCACAGGTGCTCAGGCGGATCCACCGGGCAGGTTTGACCATCAAGCCGGGAAAGTGTCAGCTGGCCATGAGCGAGGTCCAGTACCTCGGTCACCGGGTAGGTGGGGGAACGCTGAAGCCCGAGCCTGAGAAAGTGGAGGCCATCGCATCCTGGCCCACCCCCAGGACCAAGAAGCAGGTGATGTCCTTCTTGGGGACCGCTGGGTACTATAGGAGGTTTGTTCCATGCTATAGTAGCCTGGCAAAGCCCTTGACGGACCTCACCAAGAAGAAGCTGCCCTCTGCAGTCGATTGGACAATGGACTGCGAGACAGCCTTCCGGGCCCTAAAGGACGCCCTGTCCAGCCCGCCCGTGCTACAGGCAGCCGACTTCACGCGGCCGTTTGTAGTACAGACCGACGCCAGTGACTTCGGCCTCGGTGCGGTGCTCAGCCAGGTGGACTCTGCGAGCCAAGAGCACCCAGTCTTGTACCTGAGCAGGAAGCTGTTACCAAGGGAAGTGGCCTATTCTACAATGGAGAAGGAGTGCCTGGCCATAGTGTGGGCCCTGCAGCGTCTGCAACCCTATCTATACGGGCGCCACTTCATCGTGGAGACGGACCACAATCCCCTCAGCTGGTTGCACACCGTCTCTGGGACGAATGGGCGATTGTTGCGATGGAGCCTTGCGCTCCAGCAATACGACTTCACCATTCGCCACAAAAGGGGCCGTGACCACGGTAACGCAGACGGGCTGTCCCGACAAGGAGAGGTCGCGGACGGGCGCACGGGGGAACACCGGAGTGTGCTGCCCCCTAGCGCCCTCAAAAGGGGGGAGGTGTGAGGTAAATCCTGGGATATGAAGAGGAATTATGACTAGAAGTCATAATTGCTCTCATCACTCCCTGGCAGTGCCCCCCTCCCTTCTTGTGCTCAAATGTCCAGCATCTGTGAAGGTGTCACATCCCACTTACACCTCCAACAGCCATCTCCTCTGATATGGAGATGAGATGATGTGAGGACAATGGACCCAGGATGACTCCCTGCCGTCACCCTGTAACAAGAGTTGTATCTCATTAGCAAGGCTTGGAAGTAGCCAGACAGAACGACTCCAGTAAAAAATGGTTCATATCTCGCAAGCCATATCTCCGATAAATATGGCAACCATAAAAATGGTGTTTGCGCAGGCGGACGATGCTGGCACACCTTTTTTATGGAAGGGGGAGCTTGGGAAATACCCCAGGCGTGATATCAGCCATATGGGAACTCGTAGACAGGTCATGAGTCCCCTCGTTCTGTAGCTAAATTCATAACTGTCACAATGAGAGCATTGGCGTCCGCCTACGACGCTCCCAGGCAAAGTTATGGCCAATATCCCCTTTGCTGGATAATTCTGATCCATGCAGGGGGAGTGGCAGTGCTTCCCTGTGAGGTCACTAAGGTAGGAGGGGACCTGGATCTGCCCAGGTTGATAACCCTACTTCGGCCATTTTCCAGTGTTCTTCTGCTCGGGGGCCTGGTTGGGACAGACCTGTGAGAGAGTTCCTGGAAACCTGGTCTACAGCGCCCCCCTGTGGCCAGACGCACAAGGTAACTGATTGAATTGCATACCTGTTGTAAACCATGCTTTATCTGTAACTGTACTCTGACATAACTGTATATTCTGTAGATCCCCTATTGTATATATTGTAGTTTCTAGTGTGCTTTAGGCGATTAAATTATATAATTAATCTTGGGCTGTTCTGTTATCTCGATCTTGAATCCCACGTCTGTGTGTTCGGCTAATAGTTACCGTGAAGCGGTTGGTGGCAGCGAGTTGTGCCAAGGATTATTGTGGGGAGGCCAGTGAGATTCGGGAAGATATTATATATTCCGCCCGCGGAGGTCGGGGGAATATATACCCTCCTCTCACCGGGGACCCTTCAATAATCGGCATAAGTAGTATAGCGGCCTCCTTGCTTATTGTCGGGCAATTCCATAATTGGCCTGACTATAAGAGGGGCGCTAGAGAGCGCGTCACGTGCTCTGTCTGTCGGTCGGGAGGTATAAAGGAGGGGTGACCCCCACTTGTTACCCCCCGATTGTGACGTACTGGTAGCCAGCGCGGGGGATTTCTGAGTGACCCCCCGGTGGTTTGTGACACATTCCATTGTAGATTTTCCTTTATGTTTGAAATCATTGTCTTGTTGGAAGACAAATCTCCGTCCCAGGTCTTTTGAAGACTCCAACAGGTTTTCTTCAGGAATGGTCCTGTATTTGGCTCCATCCATCTTCCCATCAATTTTAACCATCTTCCCTGTCCCTGATGAAGAAAAGCAGGCCCAAACCATGATGCTGCCACCACCATGTTTGACAGTTCGGATGGTGTGTTCAGGGTGATGAGCGGTGCTGCTTTTATGCCAAACATATCGTTTGGCACTGTGCCCAAAAAGTTTGATTTTGGTTTCATCTGACCATAGCACCTTCTTCCACATGTTTGGTGTCCCCCAGGTGGCTTGTGGCAAACTTAAAATGACACTTTTTATGGATATCTTAGAGAAATTGCTTTCTTCTTGCCACTCTTCCATAAAGGCCAGATTTGTGCAGCGTACGACTGATTGTTGTCCTATGGACAGACTCTCCCACCTCAGCTGTAGATTTCAGCAGTTCATCCAGAGTGATCATGGGCCTCTTGGCTGCATCTCTGATCAGTCTTCTCCTTGTTTGAGATCAAAAAGTCCGTGGAGCCTCTGTTAGGAGTCTCAACACAAAAACTAGCCAGATATCCCTCCGGGAAGGACCTAGTCAAGGAGTGGCTCTTTTTAGGAAACCACCATAACCACCATATTAAGTGGCCCTTTTAGTCAATATCCAACTCTTTGACAAATTTAAAGATATGACAAGGGAATTACCAAGGCCAGGTATCCATCCACAGATAGCTGTTTCGGGGTATTGCCCCTCATCAGTGTGGAGTAGGATTCTGGCTAGGTGGGAGCAATGCCTAGTAGACCAACAAGACAAACAATCACTGATCTCGGGGAGACCAGCCAGAGAAAACACTGCCAGCAGCCAAACAAGGGCGCTCAAGACAGTGAAATTCTAGGTGCATTGCCCCCTGGGAAATATGCAAATCAAAAAAGTCCGTGGAGCCTCTGTTAGGAGTCTCAACACAGAAAATAGCCAGATATCCCTCCGGGAAGGACCTAGCCAAGGAGTGGCTCTTTTTAGGAAACCACCATAACCACCATATTAAGTGGCCCTTTTAGTCAATATCCAATTCTTTGACAAGTTTAAAGATATGACAAGGGAATTACCAAGGCCAGGTGTCCATCCACAGATGTTTTGCCTAGTTTGAGATGACATTTTTGAGGGACGGCAGGGTCTTGGTAGATTTGTAGTGGTATGATACGCCTTCCATTTCAATATGATCGCTTGCACAGTGCTTCTTGGGATGTTTAAAGTTGTGGAAATATTTTTGTAACCAAATCCGGCTTTAAACTTCTCCACAACAGTATCACGGGCCTGCCTATTGTGTTCCTTGGTCTTCATGATGCTCTCTGGGCTTTAAACAGAACACGGAGACTATCACAGAGCAGGTGCGTTTATACGGAGACTTGATTACACACAGGTGGATTATATTTATCATCATCAGTCATTTAGGACAATATTGGATCATTCAGAGATCCTCAATGAACTTCTGGAGTGAGTTTGCTGCACTGAAAGTAAAGGGGCCGAATAATATTGCACGCTCCAATTTTCAGTTATTTATTTTTTTAAAAAAGTTTAAAATAAGCAATAAATATTGTTCAACTTCACAATTGTGTCCCACTTGTTGTTGATTCTTCAGAATAACATTAACATTTTTATCTTTATGTTTGAAGCCTGAAATGTGGGTAAAGTTTGAAAAAGGGGGCCAAATACTTTGACAAGGCACTGTATATATATTATATAGAGTCATTGCAAACAGAGTGATTTATTTCAAGTGTTTATTTCTGTTAATCTTGATGATTATGGCTTACAGCCAATGAAAACCCAAAAGTCATTATCTCAGAAAATTTAGAATATTTTATATAAGAGAATCTGAACAAAATGATTTGAAACCTAGAAATGTTGGCCTACTGAAAAGTATGTACAGTAAATGCACTCAATACTTGGTCGGGGCTCCTGTTACATGAATTACTGCATCAATGCGGCGTGGCATGGAGGTGATCAGCCTGTGGCACTGCTGAGGTGTTATGAGGTTGCTTTGATAGCCTTCAGCACGTCTGCGTTGTTGGGTCTGGTGTCTCTCATCATCCTTTTACCAATACCCCATAGATTCTCTATGGGGTTTAGGTCAGGTGAGTTTGCTGGCCATTCAAGCACAGTGATACTGTGATTATTAAACCAGGTATTAGTACTTTTGGCAGTGTGGACAGGTGCCAAGTCCTGCTGGAAAATGCTTGTCGGCAGAAGGAAGCATGAAGTGCTCTAAAATCTTCTGGTAGACTGCTGCGCTGACTTTGGTTTTGATAAAACACAGTGGACCTACACCAGCAGATGAGATGGCTCCCCAAACCACCACTGATTGTGGAAACTTCACACTAAACCTCAAGCAGCTTGGATTGTGGCCTCTCCACTCCTCCTCCAGACTCTGGGATCTTGATTTCCAAATAAAATGCAAAATTTATATTCATACGAAAATGACACCTGGGATCACTGAGCAACAGTCCAGTTATTTTTCTCCTTGGCCCAGGTAAGAGGGTTCTGGTGTTGTCTATTGGTCATGAGTGGCTCGATACAAGGAATGCAACAGTTGTAGCCCATGTCCTGGATACATCTGTGTGTGTGGTGGCTCCACTCCTTGTGTATCTCCCACAAATGTTTGAATAGCCTTTTCTTAACAATCTTATCCCAGTTGCTTGTGCACCTTTTTCTACCACACTTTTTCCTTCCACTCAACTCCTCCATTAACATGCTTGGATACAGCACTCTGTGAACAGCCAGCTTCTTTAGCAATGACCTTTTGTGGCTTATCCTCCTTGTGGAGTGTGTCACTGACTGCCTCCTGGACATCTGTCAAGTCAGCAGTCTTCCCCATGATTATGTAGCCTACTGAACAGACTAAGGGTGGCTTTACTCGCTACGATATCGCTAAAGCGATCTCATTGGGGTCACGGAATTTGTGACGCACATCCGGCCGCTTTAGCGATCTAGTTGTGTGGGACACCTATGAGCGATTTTGAATCGTCGCAAAAACGTTCAAAATCGTTCATCGGTGACATGCCCCCCTATTCCCAATTATCGTTGCTGCTGCAGTAACGATGTTGTTCGTCATTCCTGCGCCAGCACACATCGCTATGTGTGACACCGCAGGAACGAGGAACCTCACCTTACCTGCGGCCTCCGGCAATGAAGAAGGAAGGAGGTGGGCGGGATGTTACGTCTCGTTCATCTCCGCCCCTCCGCTTTGATTGGGCGACCGCTTAGTGACGTCGCTGTGACGCCGAACGCACCTCCCCTTTAGAATGGAGGCGGTTCGCTGGTCACAGCGACGTCGCTAGGCAGGTAAGTAGTGTGACGGGTCCGCCCGATTTTGTGCGCCACAGGCAGCGATTTGCCTGTGTCGCACAAATGATGGGGGCGGGTACACTCGCTAGCGATATCGGTAACGATATCGCAGCGTGTAAAGCGGGCTTAAGGGTTTTAAATGCTTAGGAAGCCTTTGCAGGTGTTTTTTGATATTTAGTCTAATTTTCTGAGATAATGACTTTTGGGTTTTCATTGGCTGTAAGCCATAATCATCAACATTACCAGAAATAAACACTTGAAATAGATCCCTCTGTGTGTAATGACTCTATATAATATGTGTTCCCATTTTGTATTACCGAAATAAATTAACTTTTTGATGATATTCTAATTTGAGATGCACCCGTATGTGACCACTGCAGTCAGTCTCTGGCCTCTGATGCTAGCATGTATGGCACTTGACTACTTGGGACAATGATTGTCTGCAGCTGTCAATTTACTGTATGGCACATCATCTCACCATGAAAATAAGGACAAGCAGGTGTGCGTATTACCTGCCACACACATGATGTCAAAGGCACACTGGAGAGAAGGGGAGTAGCAATCCTGTATAATGTATACTGGAGTCAGTCTTATCTTGTGGGCAATGTATGTCCCATAGCCTGAAAGATCAAAGATATAAAAGATTATTTTTGCTGGACATCATCCAGGAGGCATACAGGTATGAGTAGTTTCAGCTGTATACAACCTGTATGCTTAAATATATAACTTAAAAACCTCAAAAGGTAACAGATTCCCTTTATTTGTTCACTGTAGTACTGATCTCTCCCCAGCAGGGGTCATCACTTCAGTGAATTCTATTGTTGATCTTTTACTCACATAACCTAGTTTGGTAGCAATGTGTTTGCTTGGGCTTCGTGCTGTAACTGTTACTTGATTGAAATATCATTCTTACATTTTTTTTTTCACTTCTGACCTCAATATTAATCCGCTTTTCACAACCTAATATCACAATGTGATGAGTTTGGTAACTCTGCCCTCCTGCCAGGTTCACTAGGACCTGCATTTGGATATTTTTTTCAAGTTGCTATGGGACGATGAAAATGAATCTGTCAATAGGGCCTGTCCAATATAATCTAAGAACAGCATGGCGTAGGGGCTGAGATGCTGATTCCAGGGATCTCGCTTACTAGCCTGCAAATTCAGTGTTTAATCAGCAGATTATCATTATCTGACTAGTTAACCTTTGCTTCCTGGTCCAACCAATCCCCAGCAGTGATTAGCAGCTCTCTGTCAATATACATTGTGCTGAGAAAACCAACACTCAATGCTGGGTTATACTGGGCTCAATATTCAGAGCTCTGCTAAATCTGCAGCACAGAAAACTGTGATTGTGTCCCAACTGCTGCATCAGTAAACTAAGTGATACATCATCCGAATCAGGGTATCCGCCTCAGTATTATGCTGCTGTCAGAATACATAACAAAAACCTGCCAACTGAGTCCCTTTTAACCCCTTCCCGACCATGGACGGATATATCCGTCATGGAGCGTGTCCCGTTAAGCCCCGCCCCCTGCCGCGGGCAGGCGGCATTGATCGGCACACATATCAGCTGTTTTCAACAGCTGACGTGTGCCTGCATGTTACGAGTGGAATCGCTTTCCACCCGTAACATTAACCCCTTACATCTCGCTGCCAAAGTCTGGCAGCGAGATGTATATACGCGCAGTGAAGATATTCACTTACCGCCGCCCCCACCGGAAGTCACATGAGTGATCACGTGACTTTCGGTTTTTGCCATCATAGCACAGGGTCATGTGATGACGCCTGGAGCAATGACATTTCACTTTCGCTTTCCCTCGGCCCGAAGCAGAGTGAAACAGGAAGTGACTGTATCTGCTGTTTACAGCTGTATAGCTGTGATCAGCAGATAGATAAGAGCGATTGGATTGCTGATCGCTATAGCCCCCTAGGTGGACTAGTAAAATAAAAAAAAGTTTTAAAAAATTTAAAAAAAAAACAAAAAAACCCTAAAAGTTCAAATCACCCCCCTTTCCCCACATTGAAAATGAAAGGGTTAAAAAATAAATAAATATATACATATTTGATATCGCCACGTTCAGAAATGCCCGATCTATCAAAGTATAAAATCAATTAACCTGATTGGTAAACGGCGTAGCGGCAAAAAAATTCCAAACGCCAAAATTACGTTTTTTGGTCACCACAAGTTTTACGCAAAATGCAATAACAGGCGATCAAAATGTAGCATCTGCGCAAAAATGGTACCATTATAAACGTCAGCTCGAGACACAAAAAATAAGCCATCACTGAGCCATAGATCCCAAAAAATGAGAACTCTACGGGTTTCGGAAAATGGCGCAAAACGTACGCCACTTTTATTGGACAAGTTTGTGAATTTTTTTTAACCCCTTAGATACAAGTAAACCTATTCATGTTTGGTGTCTACAAACTCGCACCAACCTCAGGCATCATACCCACACATCAGTTTTACCATATAGTGAACACGGTGAATAAAACATCCCAAAAACTATTGTGCCATCACACTTTTTTTTGCAGTTTTTCCACACTTGGAATTTTTTTGCTGTTTTCCAGTACACTGTATGGTAAAACTTATGGTTTCATTTAAAAGTACAACTTGTGCCGTAAAAAACAAGCCCTCATATGGCAAGATTGACGGAAAAATAAAAAAGTTACGGCTCTTGGAAGGAGAGCAAAAAACAAAAACGCAAAAACGGAAAGTGCCCCGGGGCTGAAGGGGTTAATACCCTCGTACACATGCTGCCAGTCGTATCGGCAGGTTCACCCAACAGACTACTGTGTATGGGGGCCCCTAATAAATGATAAAGTAAAAATGCCCTATACTCTCCCCCCAGGGCTCATGTGGCATGATAATCAGTGGCTACTATTGAGCTACTTTCCTCGGAGTGAACACTGCAGCCCGTTAGCGACCTCTGATCGGTTGCCAGGCTCACGTGGCTAAACAATATTAATACCAATCTCTAGGTATCGGGAACGTTTCCCTGTACAGGCAAATTTATGGTAAAGTTCTTGAATTTTACAGCAGCAGCAAAGTTAATGAGATTTTAACATTAAAGGGGTTATCCGGCTTATTTTGAGTTTTTTTGATTATTACTCTATTGGGCTACATTGGGGCAGGTAAGTAGATAGTGACCACTTACCTGCCCTGCTGTCAGCCCCTCTCCCCCGGCTCAGAGTGGTCATGTGCCGCGATTTTGCTGCTTCCGGTCATTTCATGTCAACATGGGCAGGGCCATGTTGACATGCACATCGGGAAACAGCATGTCGCCTCCCTGCTGGGCGGGTACAGTGCGATGAGCCCCGCCCCCCACATTCTCCCTCACCTGTACTTTGCCCACAACCTCCCCCTGCACTTCTGTGGGACCTGTGACCTGGGGGCGGGGCCTGGCGGCGGCTGCAGCGGTGTCAGCGCCAGCACCGGGCCCCCTACTCAGGATCGCACATTCAAATATACCGGCATCACAGATGCCGATATATTTGAAAACGCTGATGAGAAGGAGCGCAGCTTCTCATCACTGCCCGGCTGTCTGTGCTCTCTTCAGCACAGCGGTGACGTCACTACTGTGCTGATATGGCCAGAGCACAGACAGCGCGCGAACGTGCAGGAGCGGCGGGGACCAAGGACGGGTGAGTATGTACTCCCTATTGGGGGGGTCGGTGCACAGCCCGATGTGTGTGTGTGTGTGTGTGTGTGTGTATATGCGGTGCACAGCCCGATGTGTGCGTGTGTGTATATGCGGTGCACAGCCCGATGTGTGTGCGTGTATATGCGGTGCACAGCCCGATGTGTGTGTATATGCGGTGCACAGCCCGATGTGTGTGTGTGTATATGTGGTGCACAGCCCGATGTGTGTGCAGGGGGCGGGCAGGGGGCGAGGCTGGACACTGGGGTGGGGATGGACACTGAGGCCGGGCGGTGTCAGCTCTGACTGGGAGGTTTGGCACAGGAAGTGGTCAGTTTGCTTGTGCTGAATGTAAACAAGGAGCTGCAGAGAATAAAGGGATAATTCAAGAGGAACAAAAGTTAGAAAACAAAAAATAACAATGTAGGGGTGTTTTTTATGACAATACAGCAGAGATTAGCTTAAACTCAAAAATTTTTGTTATGTCGGACAACCCCTTTAAGTTCACACACCAGGGAAATTCATGGTAGCAAGTTGTGGATTGTTGCGGCTTATTTTACCATAGCCTAAAATCTGTGGCAAACCCACAATAAATTTTGTATATACCGTGGATTTTAGTTTGCGCTGAACCCCCCCACTCTTTAATAGATCCCAAGGGGCTTTTCTCACTACAGACAGATCACCACCACTGAAGTGTAATGCTGAGACCCCCAGTCTTGTGACCCTACACTGTTAGCGTAAATAATTATCCAGTGTGCTGAGCATTAGTTTCTGTTTTTTATTATATTAGTCTGTTTTCTATATATTTACTAAAAAAAAGTTGCAGCCAGAAATGGAATGAATGAGGTTGGGGCAGGAACATTTTGCTTCCGATTTTTACATAGAAATGTTAAGGCCACGTCACACTAAGCAACATCGCTAGCAACATCGCTGCTGAGGCACAACTTTTGTGACGTAGCAGCGATGTTGCTAGTGATGTCGCTGTGTGTGACATCCAGCAACAACTTGGCCCCTGCTGTGAGGTCGCTGGTTGTTGCTGAATGTCCTGGACCATTTTTTAGTTGTTGCTCTCCCACTGTGAAGCACACATCGCTGTGTGTGACAGCGACAGAGCAACAACTGAATGTGCAGGCAGAAGGAGCCGGCTTCTGCGGACGCTGGTAACCACAGTAAACATCAGGTAACCAAGGAGCCCTTACCTTGGTTACCCGATATTTACCTTCGTTACCAGCGTCCGCCGCTCTCACACTGCCAGTGCCGTCTCCATGCTCTCTGCACACATAGCCAGAGTACACATCGGGTAATTAACCCGATGTGTACTGTGGCTAGGAGTGCAGGGAACAGGGAGCCGGCACTGGCAGTGTGAGAGCGGCGGATGCTGGTAACGAAGGTAAAGTAAGGGAAGGGCTCCTTGGTTACCCGATGTTTACCGTGGTTACCAGCATCCCCAGAAGCCGGCTCCCTGCTGCCTGCACACGTAGCAGAGTACACATCGGGTAATTAACCCGATGTGTACTGTGGCTAGGTGTGCAGGGAGCCAGCGCTAAGCGGTGTGCGCTGGTAACCAAGGTAAATATCGGGTTGGTTACTCGATATTTACCTTAGTTACCAAGCGCAGCATGCTTCCACGTGTAGCGACGCTCCAGCGATCCCTGCCAAGTCAGGTTGCTGGTGGGATTGCTGGAGCGTCGCTTAGTGTGACATCTCACCAGTGACCTCCCAGCAACTTACCAGCGATCCCTATCCGGTTGTATTGTTGTTGGGATCGCTTTAAGCTGGGTTCACACATAGCGACAGCGACCTTGTAAGTTGCTGTTATGATTGCTGCTTAGCTGTCAAACACAGCAGACGCAGCAGCGATCATAACGACACGCGTCGCTGTGCTACATGTGCAGAGAGCAGGGAGCCGCGCACACTGCTTAGCGCTGGCTCCCTGCTCTCCTAGCTACAGTACACATCGGGTAATTAACTGCAGCTACATGTGCAGGGAGCCGGCACTGGCAGCGGCGGACGCTGGTAACGAAGGTAAATATCGGGTAACCAGGGAAAGGTCTTCACTTGGTTACCCGATGTTTACCCTGGTTACAGCTTACCGCAGCTGCCAGATGCCGTCTCCTGCTCCCTGCTCGCTTCATTTCGTCGCTCTCTCGCTGTCACACACAGCGATGTGTGCGTCACAGCGGGAGAGCGACGACCAAAAAATGAAGCAGGACATTCAGCAACGATCGGCGACCTCACAGCAGGAGCCAGGTCGTTGCTGGATGTCTCACACAGCGACAGCGACGGGACGTCGCTGCTCCGTCACAGAAAATGGTGACGTAGCAGCGACGTCATTGTCGTCATCGCTGTGTGTGACACCACCCTTAGTGTCACTCTTGTTGCATTTTATTCTGCAATCAATCTGTTTACAAGCTGGATGAAAAGCACGCAGATAAGTAGGGGTTGCTGTGTGATTAGCTTTTCTAGACTTTGCGATCTTGGCCACAGCATCCGGTCACCGTGATCCTCTGGCTAATTTTGCAGTGAAATGAGGTCAGTCTGAAGGAAACCAGTTGTATACACAAGGCAAAAAAAAATCTAGTTTGTAGGTGAAGCATTGGATTTCCAAATGTTGTTGTGCCTAATATTGCAATGTTTGTATGTATTTATAGTAGACTGAGCTGGAGCACATACATAGTGCTCCTGATAGCTGAATACCTTATGATTAGCATAGAGGTGTCCAGAGGACACTCTGCTGCACGGCTTAATGAAATGCTAATGAATGTCTCTCTCGGAAAGGTTTACAGAGATTCATTTTATTCCGGACATAGTGGTTGTTTTGTTTTTGTTTTTTTTTTAATTAAAAAAAAAAATTCTAAAGTTGTATATTACTTTTTCAGTAGTTTTATCTTGCTGTATGCAATACAGGTCAAGGGATCCCGTACGTAGGTCCGAGTTTTGTACAGCGGAGCACTGCTCATGCTATGCTGGAACTATCTATATATATATATATATATATATATAATTGCCTTATTCTGTCTGTCTGTCTGCCTGTCTGTCTGCCTGTCTGTCTGTCTTGCTCCAAAATTGTGTCCTTACGGTGACACAAAGCTGATTGGCCGCTGGGCTCGCCATGGCCCCGCCCCCCCACACGGATTGGCCGCTCGCCTCGCCTCCGCCCCCCCACGGATTGGTCGCTCGCCTCGGCCTGGCCCCGCCCTCCGCATGGATTGGCCGCTCGCCCCGGCCCTCCGCACGCATCGCCAGACATAACCTTGCGCTGCTGGGATCGTGACGGAGCCGGTGAACGCTGGTAACCATTATACACATCGGGTAACTAAGGTCCCTTAGTTACCCGATGTGTATCATAGTTACCAGCATACACCGGCTCCGTCACGATCCCAGCAGCGCCAAACATAACCTTGCGATGCTGGGATCTTGACGGAGCCGGTGAACGCTGGTAACCATTATATACATCGGGTAACTAAGGTCCCTTAGTTACCCGATGTGTATCATAGTTACCAGTGTACACAGGCTCCGTCACGATCCCAGCAGCGCCAGACATACCCTTGCGATGCTGGGATCGTGACGGAGCCGGTAAACGCTGGTAACCATTATACACATCGGGTAACTAAGGTCCCTTAGTTACCCGATGTGTATCATAGTTACCAGCGTACACCGGCTCCCGGTACACATGTGCACGGAGCCTGCATTATACTCCTCTCCCCCCAGGACTACTCCTCCTATTATAGTCCTCCTATTATACTCCTCTCTGAGTATAATAGGAGAACTATTATAGCATGGGGGATGTAGCACTATGGGGTGCGCAGCATGGGGGATGTAGCACGATGGGGGGTGCGCAGCATGGGGGATGGAGCACGATGGGGAGTGCGCAGCATGGGGGATGGAGCACGATGGGGAGTGCGCAGCATGGGGGATGGAGCACGATGGGGAGTGCGCAGCATGGGGGATGTAGCACGATGGGGAATGAGCAGCATAGGGGATGGAGCACGATGGGGGGTGCACAGCATCGGGGATGGAGCACGATGGGGAATGCGCAGCATAGGGGATGGAGCACGATGGGGGGGTGGGCAGCATGGGGGATGGAGCACGATGGGGGGTACGCAGCATGGGTGATGGGGCACGATGGGGGGTGCGCAGCATGGGGGATGTAGCACGATGAGTGCGCAGCATGGGGGATGGCGCACGATGGGGGGTGCGCAGCATCGGGGATGGAGCACGATGGGGAATGCGCAGCATAGGGGATGGAGCACGATGGGGGGTGGGCAGTATGGGGGATGGAGCACGATGGGGGGTGCGCAGCATGGGGGATGGAGCACGATGGGAGGTGCACACCTTCCCCCAACACACACACACAACACACCACACACACACTGGGAACCACAAACACCGCCATACACAGACACCCACACACACAGACAACGCCGCACACACACAACACCCAACACACAAAAACCGCGGCATACATAAATATACGCACATACCGCACAACACACACATTGCACAAAACATACCTCCCCCCAAAACACACCACACCCACACAAACCGCGCAACACACACACACAATGCTACAGACACACAGCGCTCCACAAACAACGCAACACACTTACAACACCGCTCTCACCCCCCGCCACACCCAGACAACACCCAGAACATGTACAGCGCCCTACACAAACACTTGGTAACTACACACAACAACATCTATTTATATATATATATATATATATATATATAACAAAAATCATACATGAACTACACAATACGTAAATTCTAGAATACCCGATGCGTAGAATCGGGCCACCTTCTAGTCTATATATATAATTGCCTTATTCTGTCTGTCTGTCTGTCTATCTATCTGTCTGTCTGTCTGTCATGCTCCAAAATTGTGTCCTTACGGTGACACAAAGCTGATTGGCCGCTGGGCTCGCCATGGCCCCGCCCCCCCACACGGATTGGCCGCTCACCCAGGCTGCGCCCCCACACGGATTGGCCAGCCGCTCGCCCAGGCTCCGCCCCCCCCACAGATTGGCCTCTCGCCCCGGCACCCTGCAGGCATTGGCAATTCAGCCACGCCACGCCCCGCCCCCCTCACGCAATGCACGTTAGCTCTGGCCCCACCCCCTCCCTCCCCCCGCGCATTTCTCTAACTGACACGGCTGTCACGGAGGTGAGTACGGTACTCCCTATCCCCCCCCAACCCCCCCCCCCCCCCGGCCCCCGCTCCCAAAGGGGTGGTGTGGATACTCGCATGGTTACAAGCGCTGTCACGGAGGTGAGTACTGTACTCCCTCCCCCTCCCCCGGCCCCCGCTCCCACGGCAGTGGTGGGAGTGGTGTGGATACGTTGGTAACCATGCTCGCATGGTTACAAGCCCATCAAGGTCCTGCTGCGCCGGAAGGTCCACACGCACACACACAAACATACACACACATCAGATCACACTCACACTCACTCTCATACACACCTCACACACACCTCACATCGCATCCACATACTCACGACATCCTGGGATATCGCTTGCTTCTCGGCGGCG
The DNA here is from genome assembly GCF_048569485.1 of Anomaloglossus baeobatrachus. Lineage (NCBI taxonomy): Eukaryota > Metazoa > Chordata > Amphibia > Anura > Aromobatidae > Anomaloglossus > Anomaloglossus baeobatrachus. Next base: position 482,135,408 of record NC_134356.1, read on the forward strand.
AAAATGTGCTGTTGTGATCTTCCAGGACCTGACGGAGGATCACATGGCCAGAAGCATGTGATATCCCCGGATGTTGTGAGTATGAGCGCGTAAGTGCCATATCGTCAGTGTCTGTGTGTGTGAGTGGATGCGATCGGGTGTGTGTGAGTGGATGCGATCGGGTGTGTGTGAGTGGATGCGATCGGGTGTGTGTGAGTGGATGCGATCGGGTGTGTGTGAGTGGATGCGATCGGGTGTGTGTGTGAGTGGATGCGATCGGGTGTGTGTGTGAGTGGATGCGATCGGGTGTGTGTGTGAGTGGATGCGATCGGGTGTGTGTGTGAGTGGATGCGATCGGGTGTGTGTGTGAGTGGATGCGATCGGGTGTGTGTGTGAGTGGATGCGATCGGGTGTGTGTGTGAGTGGATGCGATCGGGTGTGTGTGTGAGTGGATGCGATCGGGTGTGTGTGTGAGTGCATGCGATCGGGTGTGTGAGTGTCGGCAGAGGAGCAGGGCGTGCTGGAGGAGGCTGGGAGCAGAGAGGCTGATCATGGGGAAGAGGGAAATGCTGATGCTGAAGGAGGCTGGGATGGGAAAGCTGGGAAGAAGGAGGCTGGGAGGAGAGAGGCTGATCCTAGGGAAGGCTGGGGACAGGAGGCTGATGCTGAGGAAGGCTGGAAGGAGAGAGGCTGATGCTGAGGGAGGCTGGGACGAGGGAGGCTGATGCTTAGGGAAGCTGATGCTGGAGGAGGCTGGAAGAACAGAGGCTGATGCTGGTGGAGGCTGATGCTTGGGGAGGCTGATGCTGGGGGAGACTGGGACAGGAAAGCTGATGCTGAGGGAGGCTGGGAGAGGGAGGCTGGGAGGAAGGAGGCTGGGAGGAGAGAGGCTGATCCTTGGGAAGGCTGGGAAAGGGAGGCTGATGCTGAGGGACGCTGGAAGGAGAGAGCCTGATGCTAGGGACAGAGACGCTGATGCTGGGAGGAGAGAAGCTGATGCTGCGGGCAGAGAGGCTGATGATGCGGGTACAGAGGCTGATGCTGGCGCAGCATGGCGGATGGAGCACGTTTGGTAATGCGCAGCATGGCGGATGGAGCACGTTTGGGAGTGCGCAGCATAGCGGATGCAGTACGTTTGGGAGTGCGCAGCATGGCGGATGGAGCACGTTTGGGAGTGCGCAGCATGGCGGATGGAGCACGTTTGGGAGTGCGCAGCATGGCGGATGCAGCACGATGGCGAGTGCGGAGTATGGCGGATGGAGCATGTTTGGGAGTGCGCAGCATGGCGGATGGACCACGTTTGGGAGTGCGCAGCATGGCGGATGGAGCACGTTTGAGAGTGCGCAGCATGGGAGATGGAGCACGATGGGGGGTGCGCAGCATAGGGGATGGAGCACAATAGGGAGTGCACTGCATGGGGGATGGAGCACGATGAGGAGTGCCCAGCATGGCGGATGAAGCACGTTTAGGAGTGCACAGCATGGCGGATGGAGCACGTTTGGGAGTGCGCGGCATGGCGGATGGAGCACGTTTGGGAGTGCGCAGCATAGATGATGGAGCACGATGGGGGGTGCGCAGCATAGGGGATAGAGCACGATGGGGAGTGCGCTGCATGGGGCATGGAGCACGATGGGGAGTGTGGAGTATGGCGGATGGAGCACGTTTGGGAGTGCGCAGCATGGTGGATGGAGCACATTTGGGAGTGCGCAGCATAGCGGATGGAGCACGTTTAGGAGTGCGCAGCATGGGAGATGGAGCACGATGGGGAGTGCGCAGCGTTGCGGATGGAGCACGATGAGGAGTGCGCAGCATGGGGAATGGAGCACGATGGGGAGTGCGCAGCATGGCGGATGGAGCACGTTTGGGAGTGCGCAGCATGGCGGATGGAGCACGTTTGGGAGTGCGCAGGATGGGAGATGTAGCACGATGGGGGGTGCGCAGCATAGGGGATGGAGCACGATGGAGAGTGCACACCTCCCCCCAACACACACACACACGCGCGCGCGCACACTGCACAACACACCACACACACACACTGGAAACCACAAACAACTGCCCTACACAGACACCCACACACAGACAACGCTGCACACACAAATATACGCACATACCGCACATATATATAACAAAAATCATACATGAACTACACAATACGTAAATTCTAGAATACCCGATGCGTAGAATCGGGCCACCTTCTAGTATATATATAATTGCCTTATTCTGTCTGTCTGTCTGTCTGTCTTGCTCCAAAATTGTGTCGTTACAGTGACATTGTGTCCTTACAGTGAACACCGTCGGATTGGCCGCCGGGCTCAGCCTGGCCCCGCCCCTCCACATGGATTGGCCGCTCGGCCTGGCCCCGCCCCCCGCATGGATTACCCATTTGGCCAGGCCCGCCCCCCGCACGTGATGCACGCTCGGCCACGCCCCCTCACACTATGCCCGCTCGGCCACGCCCCCCACACACGTTGGGCACCTGTACACCTCTCCCCCAGGACAACTCCTCCCATTATACTCCTCTTTCCCCAGGACTACTTCTCCCATTATACTCCTCCTATTATAATCCTCCTATTATACTCCTCTCTGAGGGGTTCGCAGCATGGGGGATGTAGCACGATGGGGAGTGCAGCATGGGGGATGGAGCACGATGGGGGTGGACCACGATGGGGGGGTGCCCAGAATGGGGGGATGAAACACGATGGGGGGTGCACAGCATGGGGGATGGAACACGATGGGGGGTGCAGCATGGGGGATGGAGCACGATGGGGGTGCCCAGAATGGGGGGATGAAACACGATGGGGGGTACGCAGCATGGGGGATGGAGCACGATGGGGGGTGCAGCATGGGGGATGGAGCACGATGGGGGGGTGCCCAGAATGGGGGGATGAAACACGATGGGGGGTGCGCAGCATGGGGGATGGTGCATGATGGGGGGTGCGCAGCATGGGGGATGGAGCACGATGGGGGGTGCACAGCATGGGGGATGGAGCACGATGGGGGGTGCGCAGCATGGGGGATGGAGCACGATGGGGGGTGCAGCATGGGGGATGGAGCACGATGGGGGGTGCGCAGCATGGGGGATGGAGCACGATTTGGGATGTGCAGCATGGGGGAAGGAGCACGATGGGGGGTGCAGCATGGGGGAAGGAGCACGATGGGGGGTGCACACCTCCCCCCAAAACACACACCGCCACACACGAACCGCACAACACACCACACACACACACTGGGAACCACAAACACCTCCCTACACAGACACCCACACACACACACACAGACAATGCTGCACACACACAACACACAAACACCGCGGCACACACAAATATATGCACATACCGCGCAACACACACATTGCACAAAACATACCTCCCCCTAAAGCACACACACACACCACACACCCACATAAACCGCGCAACACACATAGCACCACACACACACAACGCTACAGACACAACGCAACACAAACAACACCGCTCTCTCCCCCCCCCACCCAGACAACACCCAGAACATTTACAGCGCCCTACACAAGCAGTGGCAACTACACACAATAACATCTATATATATAACAAAAATCATACATTAACTACACAATACGTAAATTCTAGAATACCCGATGCGTAGAATCGGGCCACCTTCTTGTCATCTATATAATTGTCTACTTATTTTCTCATTTTGTTTTCTAATGTGCGGTGTTGTTTCTCATTTTTCCGAGATCTTCTACCATTTCATGTGATGATTGGAGTCATTATTATGAGGGTAACTCTGATTTTCTTTCTTTTCTGCAGTAAATCCATACAGTCGAAAGTGGATTGCATTTTGGTGAGTAATATGATCTACTTCCTTAGTAATCCATCTAGTTTATTTTTATTCATATTCAATCAGTGCTAATAATTTTGTTTTGCTCTCTACGCTGTGAAAGTCACATTTGTTCTTTAGGCGATGTTCACATCTGTGTTTGCAATTCTGCTAGTCCATAAACTGAATTCATACCAGGACGGATTTGTCACATGAGAGACTCTGAACGTCGCCCAACAAACCCTATAACTATAATGGGGCTGCCAGGTTTCTTGCAACGGTGTTTGTTTCTCATTTTACCTGAAAAAATGAAAGACTCTGCAAAGATGTCCACTCATTTCTCGACAGCTTCATGATAAGTAAGGCTGCTTTCACACTACGTTTTTTTAACGTGCGTCATGAACGTTTTTTTGCTGTAAAAGCGGATCCTGCTTTTACAGCAAAAAAACACATGCAAACGCATGTCATTTTGCAGGATCCTGTCACTTTAAGTTTATGGCCGGGCATTGGAGTCATGTGATCGGGAGTCAGTGGAACTGAACATGATAGACTGTGAGCCGGCTTGTGACAGCTGTGGAGGCTCATAACCAAGGTAAACATCGGGTAACTTGCTTGGATACCTGATATTTACCTTGGTTACGAGCATCCGCAGCTGCTAGGAGCCTGGCTGCCTGCTCCCTGCACACGTAACCAACGTAAACATCGGGTAACTAAGAGAAGCGCTTTGCTTGGTTACCCGATATTTACCTTGTATACAAGTGTCCGCAGCTCTCAGGCGGGGGAGAGAGACAGGGAGGGGGAGACAGGGAGGGGGAGACAGGGAGGGGGAGACAGGGAGGGGGAGACAGGGAGGGAGGGAGAGAGAGGACTGATCACACCAGGCTGGTTCTGGGCATGCTCAGTAGAGCAAGCAGGATCCTGTCTATCAGCATGCCAGCGTTCACATACGTTTGCGTGCAGTATAGTCAGGATCCAGCAATTTGCAGTATTTGGATGCAGCTCAAAAACGCTACAAGTAGCGTTTTTGAAAAATGTTAAAAAAAAAACTGCAAGTCGCTGGATCCTCACTATAACGCAGGTGAACGCATGTTGACGCAAGTCCATTGCAAATGCATTGAAATGAAAACGCATTTGCACTGGATCCGTTTTTGCGTTAAATGTTCAGGACGCATGTTAAAAAAACGTAGTGTGAAAGCAGCCTTAGGAGTTGTTTCTCACAATACTTTTCATGAATTGGCTGGGAGAACTTTACAGATTTTTTAAGCTTCAGTTCTTTAACCAAAGAAGTTGACTAAAAAATGACAAAAATTTGAGAAACCCACAAAAATTAAAGGGGTGGTCTGAAGTCCAAAGTAATTTCCCCCCCTAAATCCCTATTATAGTGCCATAATCTAAACTATTTTCTAATATACTTGGATTAAATATTCCTTACCATTCCCTAACTACGCTATAAGGGTATGTGCCCATGATCAGGACCCGCTGTGTCCTGATCTGCGGGGCTGCGAGTCTCCTCCACAGGAGACCGCTGCTGCCCGTGCCAATGGTCCAGGCTCTGAGTGCTGTGGTCTCTCTCACCTATTCTCCCTGCGGAGGACGCTTGCGACTCCGCAGCAAACAATTGACATGCTGCGGTTCGGAAATCCACACCGCAGGTCAGTTTTTGCACAGCCGGCATAGGATTTCTAGAAATCTCATCCAGTGTGCATGTACTGTACATCGCAGCGATTTGGACGCAGCTGAAGTATGCTGCATCCTTAAACTGCTTTTCTAATTTTATTTTCACTCCTTTTTGGATGACATTTTGTTTAAGAATTACAGTGCATGCTGGAATACTCAAATGAAGCGTCCTCATGGGGCAGAGGCTGCAGCCACTGCCGCAACCTTTGTTCCCTCCTTGATGCAAAACCTCATCAGTGACTCTCATTTGGCGCTGATTTAGTCCTGCTCTGTGTTGCTGACTCAGATTAACAGTAATGAGCCGGCTAAGAGCGTGTTGTCAGATTACGAGGCATGCAGAGACCAGTGATGTGAGTTGCCAGTGGCATCACTAGTAAATGCGCTCTTTTGCTGGCTCAATACTGCTGATCTGAGCTAGTAACAGAGCATGCCGTCATTGTGCACAGCACATATCACGCTGGGACTAAACCAATCCCTGAAACGAGTGTGTCACGTACACACTTCCGAGCACATGACGCGGATTGTGCCTACAGGGCGGCACGGTGGCTCAGTGGTTAGCACTGCAGCCTTGCAGCGCTGGGGTCCTGGGTTCAATTCCCACCAAGGACAACATCTGCAAGGAGTTTGTATGTTCTCCCCGTGTTTGCGTGGGTTTCTTCCGGGTACTCCGGTTTCCTCCCACACTCCCACAAAAAAAAACATACTAATAGGGAACCTAGATTGTGAGCCCCAATGGGGACAGTGTTGCTGATGTATGTAAAGCGCTGTGGAATTAATAGCGCTATATAAATGAATATATATATATTATATACACATTATTATATACACACAACGGTTCATTTATCCCTTCTGACTCAATCCCGCACTCAATCTCTGTTCTAGGCTATAAAGTGAGCAGAAATATCACCCGATACTGTCTACACTCCCCGGATACACTCAAAGATGCAGAGTGATGAGTCCCCGAAATATATGCTAATGTCAGACAATCAAAACAGTCACCGACGCTCTGAAAGCAGATGGATTCTTTAGATCATAAAAGGATCAAACTTATTAAAGATGAAAGCTTCAATATAAAAAGGATAGTGCTTACAATAAAAGATAAAAATAAAGCGATATACAAATATACACAACAGCTATAAAAATAAATAAAAAGGTAGAAATAACAGAAAATACCTAAACAATCCATCTACAGTTATCTTCTGTTTCCCTGAGGGAAGGAGAAATTAACTATGGATCACAATCAGCAGAGGCCGACCCCAACATGTGAACACCTTCCTATTGTGCCATCCATCACTTTATACACCTTGTCATGGGCTTATGTTTCCAGGACAGCCTAGACCAGGGGTCTCAAACTCAGCTGGGTGTATGGGCCGCACAGAGGAAAAAAAAAAATTTTGGGGGCCGCATTCTTTGCATGACAAAGTGACATTTTTATTGGTACCATATTATTTTTTTTTTTTTTTTTTTTTTACACTCCTTTGGATCACTGATTTTGAACATTTTTCACTTGTTTATTATAACAAATGTGCACATTCTTTGTTTAAATATAACAAAAATTTTGATGGTAAAAAAAAGTCATGCCTTATGTTTTGTGTTTGTTTTTTTTTGTTTTGTTTTTTTACATTTTATTCCTTTCTTGTAACTAATAGTATTACAATTATCACTATATAGAAATTTTGGCCAACATCTTTTAGTAATGTTCCCCATCTTGTTGTAATGTGCCCATCCTTGTCCACTTGTAGTATTGGGCCCCATCCTAGTCCCCATCCTACAGTAATGTGGTCATCCTCGTCCCCATCCTATAGTAATGTTCCCCATCCTTGTCCCCATCTTATCGTAATGTGCCCATCTTGTAGTAATGTGTCCAGCCTTGTCCCCATCTTATAGTAATGTTCCCCATTTTTGTCCCCTTGTAGAAATCTCCCTATCCTGTCGTGTTGTCCCATTTTATAGTAATGTGCCCATCCTATAGTAATATTCCCACCTTGTCCCCGTCCTATAGTAATGTGCCAACCTTGTCCCCATCCTATAGTAATGTCCCCAGCCTTGTCGCCATCTTATCATAATGTGCCCATCCTGTAGTAATGTGTCCATCCTTGTCCCCATCCTATAGTAATGTCCCCAGCCTTATCCCTATCCTATAGTAATGTTTCCCATCCTTGTCCCCTTGTAGTAATGTCCCTATCCTGTAGTACTGTGCCCATCCTAGTCCCCATCCTATAGTAATGTGCCCACCTTGTCCCCATCCTATAGTAATGACCTTAGCCTTGTCCCCATGCTATAGTAATGTTGCCATCCAATAGTATTATGCCCATCGTTGTAATGTCCCCATCCTTTAGTAATGTCCCCAGCCTTGTCCCCATCCTATAGTCCTATAGTCATGTGCCCACCTTGGCCCTATCCTATAGTAATGTGCCCACCTTGTCCCCATCGTATAGTCATGTGCCCACCTTGTCCCCATCTTAGTCATGTGCCCACCTTGTCCCCATCTTAGTCATGTGCCCACCTTGTCCCCATCTTAGTCATGTGCCCACCTTGTCCCCATCCTATAGTCATGTGCCCACATTGTCCCTATTCTATAGTCATGTGCCCACCTTGTCCCCATCCTATAGTCATGTGCCCACCTTGTCCCTATTCTATAGTAATGTGATCACCTTGTCCCTATTCTATAGTAATGTCCCCATCCTGTAGTAACGGGTGGGGGGGGGGGGGGCAGTGGCGGCGGCGGCTAAAAGGGGGCAGTGGCGCTAGAACTTACCGATCGCTCTGCTCAGCTTCCACAGACGCCGGAGTGAAGCTGAGAGGAATGGTCTCCGGCCCCAGTTCCACAGTGATTGGAGAGATCGGTCACAAGGCCGGTCTCTCCAATCAGAGCTGGGGGCGGGTGAAACAGGTCACCCAGCTCCAGCCAATGATCAGTGCAATAGCTGCACTGATCATGGCTGGATTTCAATGTTTGAGCCATTTTCAATGGTTGAAACATTACAGTGGCTGTGATTAGCTGAGCGGCGTTCTTCAGCCAATCACAGCCTCCGTTGGCCGGGGAGGAGACATCACCCCTACTGAGGTCCCTTCCTTCCCCGAATCTAAGGTGTTTGCAAAGCGATCACAGCCACCAGGGCTGCGATTTCGCCATGACGTACTAGGTACGTCTTGGGTCCTTAAGTACCAGGGAGCCATGACGTACCCAGTACGTCATAGGTCGCTAAGGGGTTAATGTGCTGTCCTTCACATACACACATAAAAAACACCATTCTTCTCACCTGTCCTGCATTCCCTAGGCTGCCTCATCTCTGCTTTTTGCTGTCTACAGGCCGCAGCCCCTGGCAGCGATTTCTGTCAGATGATTGTTTTGCCGACGCTGCGCGCTCAGAGCCCTTGACTCTGAGAGTGCAGCGCCGGCAAAACAGTCATCTTAACAAAGTGCAGACTGTGGCTGCGGCCCCTGCACCTGCTGTGATAGTTAACAGGGAAACGGGCCTGGGGACGGCACGAAGCAGCCTGAGGGTCCGCGTGTTTGAGACCTCTGGCCTAGACTATAATATTACAATTGCTGGTCTGTGACTGGACCATTGGCTAGTTTGGGGGCAAGCACCTTGCATTTTAAATAGTTTGTGTTTCCAACCACCCCTCTCCATATATTAATCAGGAAATATCCAGCCAGGCTACAATGACATCTGCCCACACTAAGTTGAGGTGTCACGATTGACACCTCTGAGTATTCTTCCAGGAGACCCCTTTGGTTCTGATTCCTGCACGAAGCGTGAACAGAGGTTATGCACTATGTGTAGAGACAGTCATGTGGATGCAGGTTTTCTATTCTTACTTGACTGATGTTATATATTTTCCTGATGGCGCTTTGTTTCAGGGTGGGGGCAGAGGCTGTGGCAGTGACTGAAGCCTCTTCCCCCTGATGACGCTTCGCTCTGGGATTCTTAAACGAAACTTTATCCAAAAGCAGGTGAAAAAAAATATGTAGAAAAGTAGTTAGTGAAGGATATGGAATTTCTAATTCAAGTATATTAGACAATAGGTAAGATTTTGGAAATAGAGCTTTATGAGAAAAATTACTTTGGACTTTAACCGCCCCTTTAAGGCATGTCCCTAAAGTGGAAGTCTCAAAATGACCATTTAGACAAAAGCTATACCACATAACTGATTGCTTCATGTCCCATCTCCAAATCCCCATTCTTTCATTCAGATAAATGACTGTCTGTATAATACATGGCAGGCTGGAAATCACAGAGGGAGAATAAGTTCTTGTTGGCATTTCTCTGAAATCCTTAGTGTTCATAGTAGTGGCCAGAAAAAAAAAAATATACATAGTTTGAACAATCCTTATTCCTGATATCTATATGAATATTTCTTAGGTTAAACGGGCTGTCTCACTAAAGCGCACCAATCACCAGGATTTTCCTATATAACATAAAGCCAGTGCTATACTGGCACTATCAGGCTGATTCTCTACATACCTTTAGTTGTCAGCTAAGATGTATAGGTTTTGAAACACAAGCAAGTAAAGTGAGCACCTTATTGAATGACAGCAGCTGCCAATCAGCTGATAGCTAGCTTGGATTTTGATAGTGATTCCCGCCCTCCTGCCTGTTGTTTCTCCCCTGTTATTTATGCTAATTCTATTATAGAATCGTTTTACTAAGTCACTAGAAGGACCTGTGCTGATATCATACTCATGGGGCCAGAAGGGGTGGAGACTCAGCCAACATAGCTGATACCAGGAAGCAACCTTATTTTTCTGGTGGCTGAGTCCCCGCCCCTTCTGGTCACATGAATATGACATCAGCACAGGTCCTTCTTTTGACTTAGTGAAACAATTCTACAGCTATAATAGAATTGGCATAAATAACAAGGGAGGAACAACAGGCAGGGGGTGGGAATCACTATCAAAATCCAACCCAGCTATCAGCTGATCGGCAGCTGCTGTCATTCAAGAAGCTGCTTATTTTACAAACTTTTACTTATGTTTCAAAACCTATACGTCCTAGCTAATAACTAAAGGTATGTATAGAATCAGCATGATAGTGCCAGTATAGCACTGGCTTTAGGTTATATAGGAAAATCTTGGTGATTGGTACGCTTTAAGGATAGAGCCTCTAAAAGTGACACTGCGGTGATCATTGGTCTCTTGCGCTCCACTCTCAACACCACCATCACACTTTCAAGGCAAAATGACTGTTTATGTGATAAGAGGATATGTCTAGTCCACCTGATAGGGAGGCACTCTTAGGGTACCTTCACACTTTAGCGATGCAGCAGCGATCCGACCAGCGATCTGACCTGGCCAGGATCGCTGCTGCATCGCTACATGGTCGCTGGTGAGCTGTCAAACAGGCAGATCTCACCAGCGACCAGTGACCAGCCCCCAGCCAGCAGCGACGTGCAAGCGACGCTGCGCTTGCACGGAGCCGGCGTTTGGAAGCTGCGGACACTGGTAACTAAGGTAAACATCGGGTATGGTTACCCGATGTTTACCTTAGTTACCAGCGCACACTGCTTAGCTTAGCGTGTGCAGGGAGCAGGAGCCGGCACTGGCAGCTTGAGAGCTGCGCAGGCTGGTAACGAAGGTAAATATCGGGTAACCACCTTGGTTACCCGATGTTTACCTTGCTTACAGCTTACCGCAGGCTGTCAGACGCCGGCTCCTGCTCCCTTCACATTCAGGATTGTTGCTCTCTCGCTGTCACACACAGCGATGTGTGCTTATCAGCGGGAGAGCAACAATAAAAAAACAAACCAGCACTGTGTGTAACGAGCAGCGATCTCACAGCAGGGGCCAGATCGCTGCATAGTGTCACACACAGCGAGATCGCTAATGAGGTCACAAAAAACGTGACTCAGCAGTGATCTCAGTAGCGATCTTGCTGTGTGTGAAGTACCCCTTACCAAAGACTTCTTTCTAGCTTCCAGAAGGAATCACAAGCAATGTACCAACTTTTATAATGTCCTATTAACCTTATAGGGCAGGGGTGGGGAACCTTTTTACTGCCGGGGGCCATTTGGAATTTCCTACTAACCTTTGGGGGCCGCACAACATTATCAACTTGAAAAATAACCCAGCTATATTTGGTCAAACGATTAATTAACTCACCCCTACTGTGGAGGCAGGAACTGCTTCTGTTTGGTGTGACTGTGATGTTCGGTGATATTGATCATCTTGTTTCTCACAGCTGCTTTTCCAGGTTTGTCTCGGTCTGGAGATGCTGGGGGCATATAGATCACAGGAGGGGCTGGGGCATATAGATCACAGGAGGGGCTGGGGCATATACATCACAGGAGGGGCTGGGGCATATACATCACAGGAGGGGCTGGGGCATATACATCACATGAGGGGCTGGGGTGCATAAATTACAGGAGACACTGGGAGTACACATCACAGGAGGGGCTGGGGCATATACATCAGTAGGGGGGCATGGACAGCCTTGGCTGTGGCACAGACAGCACTAGGTGGCTGCACGGACTGCACTAGGTGGCTGCACGGACTGCACTAGGTGGCTGCACGGACTGCACTAGGTGGCTGCACGGACTGCACTAGGTGGCTGCACGGACTGCACTAGGTGGCTGCACGGACTGCACTAGGTGGCTGCACGGACTGCACTAGGTGGCTGCACGGACTGCACTAGGTGGCTGCACGGACTGCACTAGGTGGCTGCACGGACTGCACTAGGTGGCTGCACGGACTGCACTAGGTGGCTGCACGGACTGCACTAGGTGGCTGCACGGACTGCACTAGGTGGCAGCACGGACTGCACTAGGTGGCAGCACGGACTGCACTAGGTGGCAGCACGGACTGCACTAGGTGGCAGCACGGACTGCACTAGGTGGCATCACTAGGGAGACACAGAGAAGTCTGGGGGAGCATAGACTTCAACAGGAGGGCACAGACTGGGGGGCATAGAAATCAGTGGGAGGGTACAGACAGCAGTAGCAAGTTCAGAGCACTGGGGGGTACATAGTGCTGAGGGGTGGCACACAGCACTGGGGAGCACGGACAGCATAAGGGTGCACAGACAGCACTGACCGTGGCATGGACAGCACTGGTGGCAGCATGGACAGCATTAGGTGGTGCGGACAGCACTGGGGGGGCATAGACATCACCCAAGGGGTACAGACAGCACTAGGGGAGCACACACAGTACTAGGGCGTACACACTGTACTAGGGGTGTACTCAACATTAGGGGGTACACACTGCATTAGGGGGTACACACTGCATTAGGGGGTACACACTGCATTAGGGGGTACACACTGCATTAGGGGGTACACACTGCATTAGGGGGTACACACTGCATTAGGGGGTACACACTGCATTAGGGGGTACACACAGCATTAGGGGATACACACAGCATTAGGGGGTACACACAGCACTGGGGGTACATACAGCACTGGGGGGTACACAGCACTGGGGGGGTACACACAGCATTAGGGGATACACAGCATTAGGGGGTACACAGCACTGGGAGGTACACACAGCACGAGGGGGTACACAGCACTGGGGGTACACACAGCATTAGGGGTACACAGCATTGAGGGGTACACACAGCACGAGGGAGTACACAGCACTTAGCAGGGGGGGGCGGCGATGGGTTGCGTACTCACAGTGAGGGGGAGGAGGAGTCACACACACAGCAGGTTCGGGAGGCTGGTAAGTCTGCTGCAGCTCTTCTGTGACATATCGCAGCGTGCTGCTTACCCCGCCCACCGGAGCACACTAGCACAGGCCGGGGTTAAGCCTAGAATGTATGGGCTGCAGTCAGGTCCTGGAAGTCAGGATCTGGATAGAGCCCGTACATTCTAGCATCTACCCTCAAGGCATCAGGCAGTGAGATTTAAAGGGCCGGCAGCCGGGAAAAGCGCGGCTGCTGCCAGAGCACAGCGGTCCCTGGGAATGTGCCTGGGGGCCGCATAAAAAGTCGTCGTGGGCCGTATACGGCCCGCGGGCCGGAGGTTCCCCACCCCTGTTATAGGGCATACCCTCTTAATGGGCAACAGGGGAACATAAGAAGCTGCCTAAATATGCACCTATTCCTATCCTCCTTTACTCTTAATAGCAGCCTTCGAGTAAATATCTGGAACATTGTGAAAATGTCACCCAGCACTTTACAATCTTTGTAGCTAAATGTCAGACCTAAGCAGAATCTGAGACACACAACACTTCCTAAAACTAAAAGTCCAGGATGTGCAGTTCATACATGTCTATGTCTACAGGAACCTTTTCTCACATATTTGGTGCTCAGTAGATCAAAAATTCCTTATATTCTCGCTGCAGTTAGTGGCATTCGTATGTTATTTTCTGTGAAAGGGTTAACCTGTTAGGGACTCTGTCACCAGGTTTTTAACAAACTAATCGGAGAGCAGCATAATGGAAGGGCAGAAATCCTGATTCAAGCGGTGTGTCGCTTACTGGGCTGCTTAGTGTAGTTTTGATAAAATCACTGTTTACTGAGCAGTAGATTATTATTATTATTATTATTATTATTATTATTATTATTATTATTATTAGAGGACTACTTGGCATGCTGCCAGATAGTCCAGCATATTCATGAGCTCTGTATAGCTGCTAGATATACTGTACAGCAGAGAAAACATTGATTTTATCAAAATGACAGCAAACAGCTCAGTAGGTGACACATTGCTGGAATAAGGGTCTGTGTCTCTACATGATGAGGCTCTCAGATGCAGATGAGGTAGCAAAGACCTAGTGACCCTTTATGTGAGGAGCCGTATTACTAAAAATGCCTGAATACATTCTCTCTCTTTCTCTCATTATTCTGGCATTTGGCAAATATAAATAATTTTGGTTCCTAATTGACTTAAAATGGGAAAGGTTTATTCTGATTTCATGTCCGATAGTGAGAAAAACATGGAGATGTTTCGTTATAGAAAGTGTATGTAAATTTCTAGTTTCAACTGTATGTGTGTGCATATTTACTTACACACACACACACACACACACACACTCTTGAACCAGACAGTTACATAAACTATCTGAAAGACACATCCGCATGTTTTCTTCACTATCTGACATAAAATCAGTATACCGTGTGTGTGTGTGTGTGTATATGTATGTATGTATATATATATATATATATATATATATATATATATATGTATGTATATATATATATATTATATATATTTGTATGTATAAAAAAAATACAGGATACAGTTAGGTCCAGAAATATTTGGACAGTGACACAATTTTCGCGAGTTGGGCTCTGCATGCCACCACATTGGATTTGAAATGAAACCTCTACAACAGAATTCAAGTGCAGATTGTAATGTTTAATTTGAAGGTTTGAACAAAAATATCTGATAGAAGTTGTAGGAATTGTACACATTTCTTTACAAACACTCCACATTTTAGGAGGTCAAAAGTAATTGGACAAATAAACCAAACCCAAACAAAGTATTTTTATTTTCAATATTTTGTTGCGAATCCTTTGGAGGCAATCACTGCCTTAAGTCTGGAACCCATAGACATCACCAAACGCTGGGTTTCCTCCTTCCTAATGCTTTGCCAGGCCTTTGCAGCCGCAGCCTTCGGGTCTTGCTTGTTTGTGGGTCTTTCCGCCTTAAGTCTGGATTTGAGCAAGTGAAATGCATGCTCAATTGGGTTAAGATCTGGTGATTGACTTGGCCATTGCAGAATGTTCCACTTTTTTGCACTCATGAACTCCTGGGTAGCTTTGGCTGTATGCTTGGGGTCATTGTCCATCTGTACTATGAAGCGCCGACCGATCAACTTTGCGGCATTTGGCTGAATCTGGGCTGAAAGTATATCCCGGTACACTTCAGAATTCATCCGGCTACTCTTGTCTGCTGTTATGTCATCAATAAACACAAGTGACCCAGTGCCATTGAAAGCCATGCATCACGTTGCCTCCACCATGTTTTACAGAGGATGTGATGTGCCTTGGATCATGTGCCGTTCCCTTTCTTCTCCAAACTTTTTTCTTCCCATCATTCTGGTACAGGTTGATCTTTGTCTCATCTGTCCATAAAATACTTTTCCAGAACTGAGCTGGCTTCATGAGGTGTTTTTCAGCAAATTTAACTCTGGCCTGTCTATTTTTGGAATTGATGAATGGTTTGCATCTAGATGTGAACCCTTTGTATTTACTTTCATGGAGTCTTCTCTTTACTGTTGACTTAGAGACAGATACACCTACTTCACTGAGAGTGTTCTGGACTTCAGTTGATGTTGTGAACGGGTTCTTCTTCACCAAAGAAAGTATGCGGCGATCATCCACCACTGTTGTCATCTGTGGACGCCCAGGCCTTTTTGAGTTCCCAAGCTCACCGGTCAATTCCTTTTTTCTCAGAATGTACCAGACTGTTGATTTTGCTACTCCAAGCATGTCTGCTTTCTCTCTGATGGATTTTTTCTTTTTTTTCAGCCTCAGGATGTTCTGCTTCACCTCAATTGAGAGTTCCTTAGACCGCATGTTGTCTGGTCACAGCAACAGCTTCCAAATGCAAAACCACACACCTGTAATCAACCCCAGACCTTTTAACTACTTCATTGATTACAGGTTAACGAGGGAGACGCCTTCAGAGTTAATTGCAGCCCTTAGAGTCCCTTGTCCAATTACTTTTGGTCCCTTGAAAAAGAGGAGGCTATGCATTACAGAGCTATGATTCCTAAACCCTTTCTCCGATTTGGATGTGAAAACTCTCATATTGCAGCTGGGAGTGTGCACTTTCAGCCCATATTATATATATAATTGTATTTCTGAACATGTTTTTGTAAACAGCTAAAATAACAAAACTTGTGTCACTGTCCAAATATTTCTGGACCTAACTGTATTATCTGCATATGCATATACACAGCTATGGCAGTTACATAAACTATCTGAAAGACACATCCGCATGTTTTCTTCACTGTCTGACATAAAATCAGAAATGTATACCGTGTGTGTGTGTGTGTGTATGTATAAAAGAAATACAGGATATTATCTGCATATGCATATACATAGCTATGGCAAAAATTAAGAAACCTCTGCGACATTGTCAGTTTTTCTGACTTTCCTCTTTATAGGTTTCTTTTTGAGTAAAATGTAAATTGTTCTTTTATTCTATAAAAGATGTGTGGCATGGCGCATTGTCCTGCTGGAAAAAACAGTCCTCAGAGTTGGGGAATATTGCCTGAGCAGAAGGAAGCAACTGTTTTTTCAGGATAACCTGGTATACAGCTTGATTCATATGTCCTTCACAAAGTTGAATCTGCCCAATTCCAGCCCCATTTCTAGAGTGAGGTAATCTCTGACGAGTCTAATTTTCAGCTTTGCCCGACACCTGGTCGTCTAATGGTTAGACGGAGACTTGAAGAGGCGTACAAGCCACAGTGTTTTGCACCCACTGTGAAATTGGTGGACGATTGGTGATGATCTGGGGATGGTTCAGCAAGGCTGGAATTGGGCAGATTAAACTTTGTGAAGGACGTATGAATCAAGCCGCATACCAGGTTATCCTGGAAAAACAGTCGCTTCCTTCTGCTCAGGCAATGTTCCCCAACTCTGAGGACTGTTTTTTCCAGCAGGACAATGCGCCATGCCACACAGCTAGGTCAATCTATGTGTAAGTGAAGGACCACCATATCAAAACCCTGTCATGGCCAGCCCAATCTCCAGACCTAAACCCCAATGAAAACCTCTGGAATGTAATAAAAGGGAAGATGGATAGTCACAAGCCATCAAACAAAGAAGAACTGCTTACATTTTTGCACCAGGAGTGGCATAAGGTCACCCAAAAGCAGTGTGAAAGACTGGTGGAAAGTATGCCAAGACTCATGAAAGCTGTGATTAAAAATCATGGTTATTCCACAAAATATTAATTTCTGAACTCTTCCTGAATTAAAACATTAGTATTGTTGTTTCTAAATGATTATGAACTTGTTTTCTTTGCATTATTTGAGGTCTGAAAGCAATGCATTGTTTTGTTAATTTGACCATTTCTCATTTTCAGAAAATAAATACAAAATTTAATGCTTGGAAATTTGGAGACGTTGTCAGTAGTTTATTGAATAAGAAACAATTTACATTTTACTCAAAAATATACATATAAAGAGGTAAAACTGACAATTTTGCAGTGGTCTCTTAATTTTTGCCAGAGCCATATAAAATTATCTATATATAATATATAATATAATGTGTGTGTGTATGTGTGTGTGTATGTGTGTGTGTATATGTATATATATATATTTTTATATATATATATATATATATATATATATATATTAGGGAGATATGCATATAATGTCCTGTGATCTCCTTAATATGACACATTTTCTCATTTTTTTATCTCTGTGCTGCAAGAGTGTGTGTGTGTGTGTGTGTGTGTGTGTGTATGTGTGTCTCTGCTGCTATTTTGTTTAGGGCCGTTTCATACATCCAGCTTTTCGCCGGATCCAACGCACTCCAGCACAGTGTGATACAGTACAATGGCAGCGCAACAAGCTCCGGTCACATAACAGCATGTGACCCGGAAGTTGCCACGCTGCCATTGTACTGTATCACACTGTGCTGGAGTGCGTTGGATCCGGCAATCCGTCGAAAAGCCGGATGTGTGAAACTGCCCTTAGCTGGCCAGGCACCACATCATCATTACCGTGAGATGATGCTCATGTGATGACTCACCAGTCTAGCTAATCAGAAGAAGAGCCATATATCCTGTCAAATAAGAGCAGGGTTTTCAGAGTTGCCAGCCGTAGTCATACATTACTGATGTGACCGATGGACTGGGTCCTTTGAATTAGTGCGCACAAACTCTAATATCTCTAGTGTATATACCATATAGTATGCCAAATATATCTAGATATAGCTTATTTCCATGCTCTAGTATACAGTGATAGTGTGTCCACCCATATCCTGTCCGCTGCTATTAACTTGAGAACAGCGGCAGCTATAGGCATAGAAGTGGTGTCTAGGTATAGTAAAGTAGCCATGCATACTACGCAATGAA
Source organism: Anomaloglossus baeobatrachus (assembly GCF_048569485.1). Lineage (NCBI taxonomy): Eukaryota > Metazoa > Chordata > Amphibia > Anura > Aromobatidae > Anomaloglossus > Anomaloglossus baeobatrachus. The sequence goes on from NC_134356.1 coordinate 482,153,834, forward strand.
ACCACCTATTGCGCCACCTGGTGGAAAACAACGGAGTTAGCATTTTTATCTCGAAAACGGAACAAGATAGAGAAAAAAAGTGAATTACAAAGTTGTAGGGCATCATCAATTCAATAACTTGCCATCAGGCTCTGTTTTCCAAATCCAGGGAGGAGGCTGTGGTGACATTATAAGGAGAAATGTCAGCCTAGTGTATCGGATGAGGTTTCCGGCTACTTTTGCCTTATTGGTCCAAACTACTGCAGTTATTAAGTGGATTGTTATTGCTCAAAACAGTTATTTGAGCATTGATGTTTTATGAAAAGTGACCTTTCCACTGGACTGCATTTACATATATAGGTGATGGAGTGGGGGCATGAAAAACAGGACCTGAATTCTCCTGTGTGGTTTGAGCAGGATAATGCTTACTGAACTTTGTCTGGAATATGGAACGTATTTTTGTACAGTCGTCTCTGAACATGACAAGACAGGCAGATTTTGTGTAACGGGTAATTCTTCTATTATCCTATATTAACCACACAATAGAAAAAGGTTCTGTTTTTCATATCCTAACGGTATGCGCACACGTTGAGGATTTGGTTGCTGAAATTTCTGCACCATTTCCGCATCTCTTGGCAGAAAAAACGCGTGATTTGCATAGTTTTTGATGTATTTTTTGTATGTCTTTGTTCCATTTGTTTTCTATGCATTCTGGGGTGGAAAATGCTGCAATAACGCTGAAAGAATAGACACGCTGCAGAATTATTTCTGTACTAAATTTGCAAGGGCAAACAAATGCAACATGCACAAAACTTCAGGATTCTCATTGACTTTGCTGGCGTAAGGATTTGCATGTAGTTTTGTGACAAAACTGAACTAAGGCTCTGTGCGCACTGGGAAATGAAATTTCCTTGAGAAAATTCCGCATGCTCTCAAAGATTACCGCACCCGCGGTAAAAAACCGCGGGAAACCGCACCCGAAAACCGCATGCGGTTTGCCGCGGTTTTACCGCGGTATTATTCGTGGTATTGCCGCGGTTTTGCCGCGTGCGGGTTGGGATGTGCTTCATTCAATGCAATAAAGCACATTGAAGAAAAAAAAAAGTCATTTAATTCTGAGATAGTAGATAGACAGAAGAATAGATAGAGGGATAGATAGACAGACAGAGGGATAGATAGAAGGATAGATAGATGACAGATCGCTGCATTTCCCACGGTCGGCAGTGAGTTCACATTACCGGCCGTGGGAAATGACCGGTAATTACCTCTGCTGTCTGCTGCTTTCATTCAGCGCTGTGTCTGTGACAGTCGCGGCTGGATGGAAGCAGCGCAGGACCTGTGGACTACGCCGGAGCGGTGGATTACGCCGGAGCTTTGGTACGGGAGGGGTTAATAAAATGGTGAATGAGGCTTGTTTGTTTTATTTAAAATAAAGGATTTTTCGGTGTCTGTGTTTTTTTCACTTTACTTACGGGTTGATAATGTCAGCTGTCACATAGACACTGCCATGATCAAGCCTGGGGTTAATGGCGGTGGTCCCCCATCACCATTAACCCCTTGTATTACCTTGCCACCACTGCTACACGGTGGCAAGAAGAGCCGAGGACACGCCGGTAGTGCCGCATAATGCATGCGACAGTGCCGGGGCAGCTGCGGCTGATATTCTCGGCTGCGGGAGGGGGAGTGAGGTGGGGGACATTAACCCTGCCCCTCTCCCTCCCCAGCCTGAGAATACCGGGCCGCCGCTGTGTGCTTACCTCGGCTGGACGGTAAATATGCAACGGAGCCCACGTTCTTTTTTTTTTTCCTATATTTCTGTTTTCTTTCTATGTGTGTTCTATGTGTCTGTGTGTTCTATGTCTGTGATGTCTGTGTGTGTGATCTGTGTGTTTGTTTGCTCTCTGCACGGCTTCCTCTTCCTGTAATGACATCACTTCCCTGCAAAACCGCAGACCGGCGATGTACATTACCGGAGGTAAACCGCGAAATACCGCAGGGAATAACGCAGGAAAACGCAGTGAACCGCACAGAATTTGCTGCCTGCGTTATTCACTGCGGGATTTCATGATTAACATTGAGTCAATGGAGTGAAATCCCGCAGCGATGTGCGGAAAAGAAGTGACATGCACTTGTTTTTGCTGCGGGAATCCCGCAGCAAAACATGCAGCTGTCAAATTCCGCCCAGTGCGCACAGGATTTTTTTTCTCCATAGGATTTGCTGGTGATTCACTGCAGAGATGTTATGAACATTTTCTGCAGCGAAACATGCAGCAAATCCGCGGCAAAATCCAGTAAGTGCGCACATAGCCTAAAACGCATCAATAAACGTGATAAAAACGCACTGTGTGCACATAGCCTTACTCTGAAATAGCAAACGACCCCTCCCAGTGACTAAGTGATTTTAGGCAATCTGTGGACTTCAGAAAATATCAGAATATTAATAATTGTCCTGATGTTTGATTCTAAGATTATTAAGCTTGTTTTTTCTGTTCTCAAATAACCCCGGCTAACTCCCTAAGCATTTCATTGTGTTTTGTTTTTTTAAGTCAATTTTTGTCATTTCTCCGGTACTGGCATTAACCATCAAACCTTCATAATCTCAGTCTAGACAGCGATTAAGCTACCCTACATGTATGCCGGATTATCCAGTTAGATTATAAACCTTCTATTTTATAATGTCTTGGTGCCTGGACATTGTAATGTGCTGAGCAGTCTAATTGAGGATTCTCAGCAGATGAAATCTAATGGGATGGAATAAAGTACATACTGAAATCTTGCTCTGCCGAAATGTTACACAAACTGGGGACGGTGCTATATATGAGAACTATGCCATCAAGTCAGCACATAAGAGTAAAAACAGTTGGTTTTTTTTTTGTTAGCTGCTGTTTTGTCTTTCAAAATTAAGGATTTCGGGGGGGTTTTTTTTCTTCAAATAAGTCGTTGCTACTACTACTACTTACTACTACTTACTACTACTAATGCTACTTACTACTACTACTACTACTACTTACTACTACTTACTACTACTAATGCTACTTACTACTACTACTACTACTTACTACTACTTACTACTACTAATGCTACTTACTACTACTACTACTACTACTTACTACTACATGCAAAAATGTTATGTGTGTTTTACCCTAAAAACGATTGTGTTCTATGTAGTTGTTCCCATCTAAAAAAAAAAAATTCACACATGTCCCTTGATTCATCTAAATGTTTCACTAAAATGAATTACTGACAGCAGATATCCCCCATCAGGGAGAATAATGGTTGTACTGTTGGGAGGTAGCTCACCCATTCTTCTGTAGCTATACAGAACCTAAGGCCTCATTTGGATATACGTGCTTTATCCCTGATTTTTACAGGTAGACTTTAATGGGTCTGTGTTCTGCAGTGCTTTTCATGCTTCTTTCAGGATATCCGTGTGCAGAATTATTAGGCAAGTTGTATTTTAGAGGATTTTTTTTTATTATTGATCAACAACGACGACTCATAAATATCAAAGCTAAATATTTTTGGAAGTTGCAGTGGGATTTTTTTAGATTTGGCTCTCTTAGGAGGATATCTGTTTGTGCAGGTAACTATTACTGTGCAGAATTGTTAGGCAACTTAATAAAAACCAAATATATTTCCATCTCACCAGGTAAACCAATATAACTGCACAAAATTTAAAATTATACATTTCTGACATGCAAAAACAAAACCCCCAAAAATTAGTGACCAGTATAGCCACCTTTCTGTATGATGACACTCAACAGCCTACCATCCATAGATTCTGTCAGTTGCTTGATCTGTTTACGATCAACATTGCGTGCAGCAGCCACCACAGCCTCCCAGACACTGTTCTGAGAGGTGTACTGTTTTCCCTCCCTGTAGATCGATCTCACATTTTATGAGGGACCACAGGTTCTCTATGGGGTTCAGGTCAGGTGAATAATGGGGCCATGTCATTATTTTTTCATCTTTTAGACCTTTACTGGCCAGCCACGCTGTGGAGTAGTTGGATGCATGTGATGGAGCATTGTCCTGCATGAAAATCATTATTTTCTTGAACGATCCCGACTTCTTCCTGTACCACTGCTTGAAGAAGTTGTCTTCCAGAAACTGGCAGTAAGTCTGGGAGTTGAGCTTCACTCCATCCTCAACCCGAAAAGGTCCCACAAGTTCATCTTTGATGATACCAGCCCATACTAGTACACCACCTCCACCTTGCTGGCGTCTGAGTCGGAGTGGAGCTCTCTGCCCTTTTACTGATTCAGCCTCTAGCCCATCCATCTGGCCCATCAAGAGTCACTCTCATTTCATCAGTCCATAAAACCTTTGAAAAATCAGTCTTAAGATATTTGTTGGCCTAGTCTTGACATTTTATCTTATGTTTCTTGTTCAAAGGTGGTGGTTTTTCAGCCTTCCTTACCTTGGCCATGTCCCTGAGTATGGCACACCTTGTTCTTTTTGATACTCCAATAACGTTGCAGCTCTGAAATATGGCCAAACTGGTGGCAAATGGCATCTTGGCAGCTTCACATTTGATTTTCCTCAATTCATGGGCAGTTATTTTACGCCTTTTTTGCCCAACACGCTTCTTGCAACCCTATTGGCTATTTGCCATGAAACGCTTGATTGTTCGGTGGTCACACTTTAAAAGTTTGGCAATTTCAAGACTGCTGCATCCCTCTGCAAGACATCTCACAATTTTTGACTTTTCAGAGCCCATCAAATCTCTCTTCTGACTCATTTTGCCAAAGGAAAGGAAGTTGCCTAATAATTAAGCACGCCTTGTATAGGGTGTTTATGTCATTACACCACACCCCTTTTCATTACAGAGATGCACATCACCTGAATTACTTAATTGGTAGTTGGCTCTCAAGCCTATACAGCTTGGAGTAGGACAACATGTATAAAAAGTATCATGTGATCAAAATACTCATTTGCCTAATAATTCTGCACATTGTGTGTGTGTGTGTGTGTGTGTGTGTGTGTGTGTAATATATATATATATATATATATATATATATATATATATATATATATATATATATATATATATATATAAAATCTTTATTACTGCGGACCAAAAGTTTGGACACACCTCATTCAAAGAGTTTTCTTTATTTTCATGACTGAAAATTGTAGATTCACATTGAAAGCATCAAAACTATGAATTAACACATGTGGAATGAAATACGTAACAAAAAATTGTGAAACAACTGAAAATATGTCTTATATTCTAGGTTCTTCAAAGTAGCCACCTTTTGCTTTGATTACTGCTTTGCACACTCTTGGCATTCTCTTGATGAGCTTCAAGAGGTGGTCACCGTAAATGTTTTTCACTACACAGGTGTGCCCTGTCAGGTTTAATAAGTGGGATTTCTTGCCTTAAAAATGGGGTTGGGACCATCAGTTGTGTTGTGCAGAAGTCTGGTGGATACACAGCTGATGGTCCTACTGAATAGACTGTTAGCTGCTTTTTTCTTGCCATAAAACAAATTCTAAGTAAAGAAAAACGAGTGTCCATCATTACTTTAAGAAATGAAGGTCAGTCGGTCCAAAAAATTAGGAAAACTTTGAACGTGTCCCCCAAGTGCAGTGGCAAAAACCATCAAACGCTACAAAGAAACTGGCTCACATGAGGACTGCCCCAGGAAAGGAAGACCAAGAGTCACCTGTGCAGCGGAGGATAAGTTTATCCGAGTCGCCAGCCTCAGAAATCGCAGGTTAACAGCAGTTCAGATTAGAGACCAGGTCAATGCCACACACAGTTATAGCAGCAGACACATCTCTGGAACAACTGTTAAGAGGAGACTTTGTGCAGCAGGCCTTCATGGTAAAATAGCTGCTAAAAAAAACCACTGCTAAGGACAGGCAACAAGCAGAAGAGACTTGTTTGAGCTAAAAAACACAAGGAATGGACATTAGACCAGTGGAAATCTGTGCTTTGGTCTGATTAGTCCAAATTTGAGATCTTTAGATCCAACCACCATGTCTTTGTGCAACACAGAAAAGGTGAACGGAGGGACTCTACATGCCTGGTTCCCACCGTGAAGCATGGAGGAGGAGTTGTGATGGTGTGGGGGTGCTTTGCTTGTGACACTGTTGGGGATTTATTCAAAATTGAAGGAATACTGAACCAGCATGGCTACCACAGCATCTTACAGCGGCATGCTATTCCATCCAGTTTGCGTTTAGTTGGACCATCATTTATTTTTCAACAGGACAGTGACCCCAAACACACCTCCAGGCTGTATAAGAGCTCTTTGACTAAGGAGAGTGATGGGGTGCTACGCCAGATGACCTGGCCTCTACAGTCATCAGACCTGAACCCAATCGAGATAATTTGGGGTGAGCTGGACCGCAGAGTGAAGGCAAAAGGGCCAACAAGTGCTAAGCATCTCTGGGAACTCCTTCAAGACTCTTGGAAGATCATTTTCGGTGACTACCTCTTGAAGCTCATCAAGAGCATGCCAAGAGTGTGCAAAGCAGTAATCAAAGCGAAAGGTGGCTACTTTAAAGAACCTAGAATATAAGACCTATTTTCAGCTGTTTCACACTTTAAGTATTTCATTCCACATGTGTGAATTCATAGTTTTGATGCCTTCAATGTGAATCTACAATTTTCAGAGTCATGAAAATAAAGAAAACTCTTTGAATGAGGTGTGTCCAAACTTTTCGTCTGTACTTTGTGTGTATGTGTATATATATATATATATGTGTGTGTGTGTGTGTGCGTGTGTGTGTGTGTGTGTATATATATATATATATATAACATATATATATATAGATAGATATATTTTCTATAGAATATGATGGCACTATATCACTATATAAAAAAAGCATAATAATCTATTGCTATAATATATATATATACATTTATAGCAATAGATCATTATTATGCTTTTTTTTTTATATATAGTGCCATCATATTATAGGACTTCAGCGCTGCACAGCAACAATTCTAACCACTTAGGCTAGTTTCACACTTGCGTTGGACGGCTTCCGTAGCATTGCGTTGTGTGACGAATGCAACGGATGCGTTGCATATAGTGGCACAACGGATGCTACGGATCGTACAAAACAACGGAAAGCTTTTTGGTTTTTTTTTATATTTTTTTTTTTCTTCTTTACAGTTTCTTACCGGCAGCAGACTATTGTGAACAATCAGCTGATCGCTCTCAATAGCCGGCGGCCGGTCGCTCAGCTGAGCGCTCTCACATGCCGGCGGGCGCTCAGCTGAGCGCTCTCACTTGCCGGCGGCCGGGCATGCCGGCGGGCGGGCGCTCAGCTGAGCGCTGTACCTTGCTGGCGGCCGGGCATGCCGGCGGGCGAACAGCCGAGCGCTGTCACTTGCTGGCGGCCAGGCATGCCGGCGGCCGGTCGCTCAGCTGAGCGCTCTCACATGCCGGCGGGCGGGCTCTCAGCTGAGCGCTCTCACTTTCCGGCGGCCGGGGTATGCTGGCGGGCGGGCGCTCAGCTGAGCGCTTTCACTTGCCGCCGGGCGGGCATGCCAGCGGGCGTTCAGGTGAGCGCTGTCACTTGCCAGGTGGGCGCTCAGCTGAACGTTCAGCCACCGCGAGACAAAATAAAGTTTGTGATTTTAAAAACAAACAAAAAAAAAGAGCATGCGCAGTGAAATCCTGAGGATTCGGCTGCTCATAACAACGTTACATGCTGCGTTCCTCCCGCTGGGCGGAAGCAACGGAGCGTCGCCAAGCGGAAGCAACGCAGGTCCTTTTGGCACAATCCGTCAACCATACAAGTCTATGGGAAACAGCGGATTCCGTTAATGGATTTCGCTGTTTTCCAAAAGGGCGGATTGTAACGGAAGGAAAACAACGCAAGTGTGAAAGTACCTTTAGCGACCGTGCTACCCAAGATCAAAATCACATGTACAAGTCTTAGGGTTTTGAAAAATCACTTCACTACACATTTCTATCCATGTGCTCTCTATTTTTAGCATTGTAGTCTATAGAAGAAGCTTTGCAAAAAAAAAATTTTTTTTTTGTTTTGTAATTCTATAGCGGCACTGGAGTAGTGCCACTAATGTAAAGTCACTGCACCTGGTCTTATACTTGCCACCCACCGTCTTCAGCTTTTCCCAATACAGCAGCGGTTCCTCGCCATCTTGTGACTTTTAATTGACCAGAAAGTTCTCTGACTGAAAAGCCTCATTCTGGTTCTCATAGACTTGCATTGAGTTGTGACTTCTGAATCGTCCAACAAACACTGGAGCGATCCGACAGGTCACAAATTGCTGGAGTCTGACAAGACAGGCGCCGAGAGCCGATGAAGATGGTGGCTGGTAAGTATAAGACTAAATCCAGGGACCTTACATTAGTGGTACCACTCCAGTAGTAACATTTATAAAAGCAGGGAAAAAAAACAAACTCTGGAGTAGTGATTTAAAGGGATTTTTACTTGAAGACAGCCTTTAGTCCAAATGCTTTGATGGAGCATGTGAACATCTGAGAAAGGGGTCCCCTCTCAAGACTAGAGATGAGCGATGTTCGAGGTTCGCCAATTTCATATTCGAGTGATTTTGGGCGGTGTTCGAGTCGTTTGATGAACTCGAACGATTTGGTAAAAGTTTGGTAGTTCGAGTTACTTTCGAGAATGGTTCGATCAACAAAAAGCGTAGCTAGTTACTAGCTGGCTTCTCACTGTAATAGTGTGAGTCACTGTGAATCATGATATTATCAAAATTCAGCGTATAGTGTGCGGGGGGGACGGGGTTTAGATCAGTGCTGCTTCTGAGTGCTGAAAGAATGCCGATCACAATTTTTTTTTTTTCTTCTTCTAACCGCGCGTACAGTGGGGCGGGCCAGGCTGTCAGCAAATCACAGACACACACACACAGCAAAGTGGATTTTTGCTAGACAAGCAAGGGCATGTGTCATAGGCTGTGCATGTCACATGTCCTTGCCTTATAAGACACGGCCATTTTCCCCTTCACCGCCATTTTCTCTCTGCTGCGGGTGGGTTACAGTCACCGCTCCCGTTCCTGCTGCCCCTGCTGCTGTGTGCGCTATAGACATACAGTCCAATCTACACAGCGCTTTAGGGATTAGGGACTACTTGTAATTTCAGCCCTTTTCAGGGCTGCATTACAACCGTTCATAGGCATTGTTGCTAGGCAGGTCTGTACCAATGCTGTGCAGGGCTTTAGATAACAGCGTCTGGCTACATCAGCTCAGGCAATTCCTTGCTACATTTTTTCATTGGCAGGTATGGAAACTGAGGCTTCCTTTGCTGTCCTGCTACCTACAGCACCTCTGCATTCTACACACCTGCCCATTTTTGCTACGCAATTTTTATAGCAAACAGTGCTGACACTTAGTGGCATACTAAAAGTGTCTGGGATACTTACTTAGTGTTCCTCTGGTGCCACGCAAGGTACCCCATCTCTGCATTCTACACACCTGCCAATTTTTGCTACGTAATTTTAATAGCAAACAGTGCTGCCAGTTTTAGGGCCATAGTTGCATTGTTAGGGATAGTCAGTGTTGGTTCTTCAGCTATCAATAAAGCTAGACCACCTCTGCAATGTACACCACCTCTCCATTTTTGCTACTACATTTTAAGTGTCCAATCTGGTCACAAACAAAATGAGTGGCAAAAGACATGCTGGTGGAAAGGGGAACAGGCGTGTTGGAAAGGGAAAAAAAGTTTGTGTCCGTGGGGGAGGTGGTAAAGCTACAGTAACATCTGCTGAAGAAAGGCCATCATCAAGCAAAAGTAAGATGTCTACTACTTTCCGTGGACAATCTGATGTGCTCCCTTTTTTTACAGAACTGAACTACTGTAACAAAGGTAGGTGATGCACAAAAAAAGAACATGCTTGAATGGATCTCAAGTGCTCCAACATGTGGCCTCTCCTCCACCTCAACTTCAACATCCAAAAAACAACAGTCCTCTAAGCTGTCACCCCAATCGCACTTGCTTTCTCCCAGCTCTCAAGTCTCCACCCGCCCTGCAGAGTATGTTGTAACAGAGATGGGTGAGTCTGCAGAGCTGTTCAGTCACACTATAGCCTGGGAATCAGAGGTCTGCTCCCAAGCTACAGTGAGTACAGACCAGGAAATGGTCTGCAGTGATGCCCAGAAACTTTGTGAGTTTGATTCAGGCCCTGATGACCAAGTTTCTGAGCATAATGGTAGACCCTCATTCCCAAACTGTAACACTTCTTGGTGGAGACAATGAGGAACATACTGATGACGATGAGACTCAAATACCTGATTGGAATGACAACTTAACTATTCAGTCAGGGCAGGAAGAGGTTAGGTCTGAGGGCGAGGGGAGTGCAAACACAACAATTGATGATGAAGTTCTAGATCCCACTTACTGTCAACCCACAGTCAGGCACTTGAGGAGGTCAGCAGAGGCGGTGGAGGAAGATGAGACTGACGACGAGGTTAGCTTGCGCCTTCCTGGACAAAGACGGAGTACTGGAAGCACGTCAACAACTGCATCCTCAGCCACAACTCTGCCTCTGAGCACAAGTCTGGGTGGCTCTGCAGGTCGCATGGGCTCTAATAGCTGCATTGCCTGGTCCTTTTTTGACATCGCAAAGGATCACCCAACTCATGTGATCTGTAGGCTTTGTTGCCAATCTGTAAGTAGAGGCCAAAAACTCACTAGTTTGACTACTTCGTCCATGAACCATCACATGAATAACAAGCATAAGTCCCAGTGGGAAGCTCACTACTACAATGCAGCCTAGCGGAGCGGGCCAACCACCATCTGCCCCTTCAACTACATCTTCATCCTCTATGACTGTGGGGACAGCTGTCACACATGTTTTTCTACGCAGACCTTCCACCTCTTTAAACACAACAGGCAGTTTGCTTGGCAGGTCATCATCAGTTGTTTTGGGAAGGGAAACAGGTGCTGTTGTAGAGCTCTCTCAGACATCGAGAGCACCAACTTTGGATCAAGGCAATATCATATCTCCGCTTGCACTTTCCTCACAGACCAGCAGTTTTCCAGGGACACCCTACTCCACACCGTCTCCGCACAGCAGCCAGATCTCGGTCCCTCAGATGTGGATAATTAAAAGGCCATTTCCTCCGAGCCATGACAAAGCTAAGGCTGCTTTCACACATCCGGCTTGAGCTCTGCGGCTCAATCCGGCTGTGCAAGCTATGCAACGGATGCGGTGAAAACACCGCATCCTTTGCATAAGTTTTTCCTCTGCGGCCAGTCCGGTTTTTGCCGCTTGCGGCATGCTACAGAGCATGCGCAGTGGCAAAAACCGCATGCAGCGGCCGGATGCGGTTATTGCCGCATCGCGCCGCATCCGGCCGCCATAGGCATGCATTGAAAAATGCGCCGCATCGGCCGAATGCGGCGCGATGCGTTTTTTTTTGCCGCACGAAAAAACGTGCCAGGCAACGTTCCATCCGGCCGCCGCATCGGCTAAATCTGCCGCATGCGGCAAAAACCGGATGGAACGCAAGGCCATGCGGCACAATGCGGCACTAATTAAAGTCTATGCAGGAAAATCGCAACCGGCAGCAAAAAAAAACTGTTGCGATTTTCCTGCAAAGTGCCGGAGTGTGCCGCATTGCAGAAACCGGAGGTGTGAAAGCAGCCTTAGAGGTTGACTTTAACCCTCTGCAAGCTGTTGGCTACAGAAATGCTGCCTTTTTGCCTGGTTACAAATTAGCTGGACCAGTTACGGAGCTTTAGAAAAATTCATATACATAAAACATAACTTTTAATTCATACAAGGAATAAAAGTGAACTGAAATTCACTAGTGAGAATTAAAACCAGAGGTGCCAATAGTCCAATCATTTGGACCATATCAGACTGCGGGCACAGTTAATAGGCCCAGAAGTACGGTCTGTCTCAGCTTACTCCAGGCAAGGTGAGTTAGAACACTCAAACCTTCTAACAAACCAGTCAGCTGAGAAAGAAATAGGTGCACACACAGAAAAAATTCCAATCAAAGCCCGCTTTAGGGAGGGGAAGGGGTTTCACCAGTGTGTCACAGGCAGTTATACTGGTACCTAAGTAAAGCCATAAAAGGATCCCACGTCATATGGGAACGGTCTTACCAGGTCCAGGAATTAATGTCAGGCATACAAACAGGGCTCTTGAGGGGGGCTGTCAACCAGCACATCAAATCCCATACATGCCAGGAAACCCGTATCAGGCATATGGATGGATCTTCCCACTCCCAACGTTTCACAAACAGATCATCAGGGGAGTCCAAGTGGGATGTCAAAACGGGCTGTTGCTAAGTGTCATCATAACGCAACAGTCCATGAATGCCCAGGTCACTAAGAAAAAATATAGAAATAAACAAGGGGTAAGCCCTGGAAACTACCTGCCAGACCATAGTCATCAAGCCCCATGGTTCAAAAGACTCACCGCACTATGGCGTATATCCAGACCTATTCCGAAGTTGCCGCGCTCGGCGCCCAGACGGACGCTCCATATATAGCCCAGCGCATGTGCAGTAAGGTCAGAATTATCATGACGCGTACTCCCAGAAGACCGCTGGACCGGAAGTACCGCGTCATCCACAGCCGCGTCGCAAAGAGAAACACAGCAACCACTGCCTGGTGTCGTCATATCCAGGTGAGTGGAACGCAAGCTACCCTCCCTCAGAGATGCATATGGCGTCACCATAGCAATATGGACGCCACTTGTGATAGCCGCAAAGTACATTATAGATATCGGGCATGGAGGTACAAGGCCTCAAAATGCCGGTATTAATCAGCATAGTCATCGGTCAGGCAGTTTTATCAGAAGGGGCCTAGGCATATGTGGCCACCAGGGTGTTTGACAGAAAACATATATATATATATATATATATATATATTATTATTGTTCTAATTAAGAAGGGAATTAAAAAAAACGGGATTTTTTGCACAGAGAGGGCACCGAGGGGACCATAGGGCTAAGCAATACAGCCACAACGATGTTCAGCAGACAAAACATCATTTACGCGGTACGCAGTCAGAAGCAACATCCCAGGAGGTGATCAAAAGGGCAATACAGAGGGAGCCTAGAAAGTTATAATAGAGTAAACAATGCAGCGGGGGAGGGGGGGGGGGGTTAGGTTATCTAAGGTGCACACTGCGGACTGTCCCTACCAGAGAGGTATCCCTACCTAACATGTGGGGGTCGGCACCCTACCAGTCCTGCGCTTATGGTGCCCCCACTCGGGCGTTGGCTGACCCTCCTAACAAGTACCCTAGTTCTAAGGTGCTCCTAAAAAAGGGGTAAAGACAAGGGATTCATTTAATCCTGCCGGAGCCATGGTATCCAGGCTAAAAATCCAGAAGCATTCCTTCTGGAGGATGACCTTATCCCAGTTCCCACCACGCAGTGGGGGATGAATTAAGTCAATGCCCATTATTTTAAAGCTTCCCAGGTCGCCATTATGGAAAGCCTTAAAATGTCTCGTCACTGGTGTGTCGTTTTTCTTGATAATGTCATTCTTGTGTTCCCCCACTCTACGTCTCAGCTCCCTGATGGTCTTGCCCACGTACAATTTGCCACAGCCACAACTAACCCTATACACCACCCCTTTCGACTGACAGGTTATAAGTGACCTCACGTAGAATGTTTTGTTGCCCTTGGAGTTTTTGAATTCTTTCCCTTCCTCCACAAATCTGCAGTTGATACAATCGTGGCACTTGAAACAGCCCTTTGCACCACTCTTAGTCACAGTTGTCCTGTTTTCCTGAAAGTGACTGTGTACAAGTCTGTCGCCTAAGGATTTGGCCTTTCTATAAGTGATAGATGGATGGCTGGAAAGATGTTTGTCAACTGTGGGGTCCATATGTAAAATAGGCCAATGTTTGGACAGTATTCTCCGCAGGTCCGTTGCACCGTTGTTATATGTTGTGATAAATCTCAAAACATCAGGGGTGGCCACATTACTTTGATTAGGGTTTAATAGACCACCTCGGTCCAGATTGCATGTTGATTTGTACGCTTTTTTGATCACCTTCTCAGGATAGCCTCTCTCTCTCAGGCGTCCCTTCAGGTCCGCCGCTTGTGTGAGAAAGGTAGCATCATCAGAACAATTTCTCCGCATCCTCACAAATTGTCCCTTAGGGATCCCCCTTTTTAGAGGACCAGGATGGGCACTCTCCCATTTTAACAAAGAGTTGGACGAGGTAGCCTTTCTATAGGTGGTTGTTTTTAGACGACCCTCTGGTCCCTTCTCCACCAAAACATCAAGGAAGGCCAGTCTATCTCCACCTATTTCGCTGGTGAAGTGCAAACTGATTTTGTTGTTGTTCAATTTGGTCATAAATGCATGAAAGTCCATCTCAGATCCCTTCCAGATCACGAAGACGTCGTCTATGTATCTAGCCCACAGGACGACGTCTTCGGTATCCATTGACCCGCCAAAAACCACCTTCTCCTCCCACCAGCCCAGGAGGAGGTTAGCATACGATGGGGCACAGCACGTCCCCATCGCAGTCCCCCTGAGCTGATGGAAGAACCTCCCACCAAAGGTAAACACATTCTTGGTGAGACAGAAGGTGAGGGCCTTAATGACAAAGTTGTTATGTTGGGTATACTGGCTCCCTCTGGTACCGAGAAAGAATTTCACCGCCTCCACTCCAGACGTATGGGGTATAGAGGAGTACAGAGCCTCTACGTCAGTGCTGCATAGCAGCATGCCTTCCTCCAAAAAGATGTCATCAATTCTGCGTAGGAAATCGGTTGTGTCCCTTAAATAAGAATTAAGGGAAAGCACGAAGGCTCTCAAAATCCTGTCTACGTAAATACTCAGTTTCTCTGTTATACTGCCTATACCTGACACGATCTGGCGACCTTTTAGGGGGTTACACCCCTTGTGTATTTTTGGTAAAATATAAAACGTCGCCATTACTGGAAAGGCAGGTAACAGGTAATCAAATTCATTTTTGTCCAGAATGTTCATGTCCAAGGCTTCGACCAACATGCTTTTTAGTTCGTTCTTAAAGCCTACAATCGGACTCGAGTCTAGTTTAGCATAGCATGCCTCATCATTAAGAATGTTGAGACAGATGTTCTTATAGTCATTGGAGTCCAGTATCACCACGTTACCCCCTTTGTCGGAGGGCTTTATGGTGATACTGGAGTCCTTTTCCAGACTCTGTAAGCTGAGCATTTCAAACCGTGACAGATTATAGTGACCCCTACGTGTTCCTGTGTAGTTTTTAATATCCTCAGTAACCAGATTAACGAAGACATCAATGGCGTCAATCTCCGCCACTGTTGGAGGCATTTTCGTACTTTTGTTTTTAAGAGTCGTGAACGGCCCTACCCCTAGATCATTAGGATTCGTGTCGCTCAAATGGAAAAGCAGTCTAACGTCCTGTACTAGATCTTCCGGGATCCCTAATTCTGCTGATGTTTTCTCAGTTTGTCTCCCAAAAAACTTTTTCCATTTAAGACCTCTAGCGAAAAGGTTCAAATCCTTAATTGCTGTAAATTTGTCAAAATCAGTGGTGGGAACAAAGGATAAACCTTTGTTTAAAACGAGTAACTCCGTGTCATTCAGGGGTCTAGAAGACAAGTTTATCACCTGAGGTGCTCCAACCATTACAGGGGATTTAGTTGGCCCTTGCTCCTCAGGTGATATTGGTTGTCTAAAAAACCCCCTCGGCCAAAATTATGAGCAGCTCCCCTAAAATTAGATCTACCTCTCCCTCTCTGTTTTTTATACTGTTGTTGGGGTCTAAATAAATTACCCCTGGTGTCCGTATCAGAGAGTTCAGCGTCAGTCGATGAGATGTCTGTCTCACTCTGTCTGGTCGTTCGATTGCCAGATGGAAAATTAACCCTATTATCTTTAAAATCTTGAAGATCTCTGATATAAAACTTATGTTTCCTTTCTTTTAGTTTATATTGGAATTTTTCTATCACACCTTGCAAAACTAGTTCTTTATGTGCAAAATCGGCTTCACTAGAAAATTTGCGTGTTGTATCGATATGTTCTTTCAGGGAATCTTCCAAAGTGGACAGATTCTTCCTCTCTTCCTCCAACAGCAATTTCATGAGCCTGAGGGTACTTTCAGTGGCCTCCTTCTCCCATTTCGTAATAAAGTCAGTATTCTTATGGCGGTAACCAGGCTGTAAAGTTATCCTTAAATGTCTGGGAACAATTTTGTCCTTAAGATAACTTTCTAATGATTGAACTTCCCACCAGGATACCACCCGCTCCTTATATACCCTGGTCAGGTCCTTGAAAGCACCGCTCAGGGTAGGTGTATATCGTTTAAGTACCAGATTTTTTTCTGAAAAGACATCCTTGGCCTCAGAGGCCCATTGCCTAGTATCAATATCGGATGATAAAAAACCTGCCATAGACAACTGTAATTCAAGTAGTAATATAGCAAAATACCAGAGGTAGTCAACAGTAATCACAACAAATTAGCTGGACCAGTTACGGAGCTTTAGAAAAATTCATATACATAAAACATAACTTTTAATTCATACAAGGAATAAAAGTGAACTGAAATTCACTAGTGAGAATTAAAACCAGAGGTGCCAATAGTCCAATCATTCGGACCATATCAGGCTGAGGGCACAGTTAATAGGCCCAGAAGTACGGTCTGTCTCAGCTTACTCCAGGCAAGGTAAGTTAGAACACTCAAACCTTCTAACAAACCAGTCAGCTGAGAAAGAAATAGGTGCACACACAGAAAAAATTCCAATCAAAGCCCCCTTTAGGGAGGGGGAGGGGTTTCACCAGTGTGTCACAGGCAGTTATACTGGTACCTAAGTAAAGCCATAAAAGGATCCCACGTCATATGGGAACGGTCTTACCAGGTCCAAGAATTAATATCTTAATAGCTTGCGTTCCACTCACCTGGATATGACGACACCAGGTAGTGGTTGCTGTGTTTCTCTTTGCGACGCGGCTGTGGATAACGCGGTACTTCCGGTCCAGCGGTCTTCTGGGAGTACGCGTCATGATAATTCTGACCTTACTGCGCATGCGCTGGGCTATATATGGAGCGTCCGTCTGGGCGCCGAGCGTGGCAACTTCGAAATAGGTCTGGATATACGCCATAGTGCGGTGAGTCTTTTGAACCATGGGGCTTGATGACTACGGCCTGGCAGGTAGTTTCCAGGGCTTACCCCTTGTTTATTTCTATATTTTTTCTTAGTGACCTGGGCATTCATGGACTGTTGCGTTATGATGACACTTGGCAACAGCCCGTTTTGACATCCCACTTGGACTCCCCTGATGATCTGTTTGTGAAACGTTGGGAGTGGGAAGATCCATCCATATGCCTGATACGGGTTTCCTGGCATGTATGGGATTTGATGTGCTGGTTGACAGCCCCCCTCAAGAGCCGGTACCCTGTTTGTATGCCTGATATTAATTCCTGGACCTGGTAAGACCGTTCCCATATGACGTGGGATCCTTTTATGGCTTTACTTAGGTACCAGTATAACTGCCTGTGACACACTGGTGAAACCCCTCCCCCTCCCTAAAGGGGGCTTTGATTGGAATTTTTTCTGTGTGTGCACCTATTTCTTTCTCAGCTGACTGGTTTGTTAGAAGGTTTGAGTGTTCTAACTCACCTTGCCTGGAGTAAGCTGAGACAGACCGTACTTCTGGGCCTATTAACTGTGCCCTCAGCCTGATATGGTCCGAATGATTGGACTATTGGCACCTCTGGTTTTAATTCTCACTAGTGAATTTCAGTTCACTTTTATTCCTTGTATGAATTAAAAGTTATGTTTTATGTGTGTGAATTTTTCTAAAGCTCCGTAACTGGTCCAGCTAATTTGTTGTGATTACTGTGGACTACCTCTGGTATTTTGCTATATTACTTTTTGCCTGGTGGACACAGAGGATTTTTGAGACCTTATGTCCGTCGCAGTGCCCCAGTACCAGATGCTCAGTCGCCACTACTTCTCCAAGAAAGGTGTGCCTGCGCTAGCATGTCGCACACAACATCACCGCTTCTTTGAGAAACTCTGTGTGTGACAGGGTGCATTTCACCACCGATACTTGGACCAGTAAGCATGGACAGGGGCGTTAGGCTATGTGCGCACGTTGCGTACAAGCCCTGCAGATATTTCTGCAGCGATCTGAAGAGCACATGTGCGCTTTAGATTGCTGCAGAAATGTCCGTAGTGAGCGCCGATTCCATGCGCTCTGCCTGCAGCTCCTGCCATAGACAGAGCAGGAGCTGCCGGCAAAGCGCAGGAAAGAAGTGACATGTCACTTCTTTTTGCGCAGCGCTTCGGCAGTAGCCGAAGCGCTGCGCTCTTAAACGCCACGTGCGCACGGCCCCTGCACAATCTCCATAGACTGTGCAGGGGAGGCAGGACGCATGCAGTTACGCTGCGCTACAAAGCGCAGCGTAACTGCATGTTTTTACGCGACGTGCGCACATAGCCTTACATGTCGCTGACTGGGCACTGGGTAACCATGGTGCGAGATGGAGAAGGGTCTGCTGTAAAAGTCTTGCCATCCCCACGACTTGTGCGTCAATCCTCTGTATGTGGAAGTTCCTCCACTGCTTCTGCCTCCTCAACCTCGTCTGGGTCCTCCACCTCCGCCCCAAGCCTGCCTGGTTAGGCCACCCGCGTTTTAGCTGCGCACAAGGAATCCTGCACACCTCCTTACTATGTTGGCAGCAGAGCTCAACGACATCAGGTGGTCTTTACGTTGAAATGTCTGGGAAATAAGAGTCACACAGCTGAGGAGTTGTGGTCCGCTATGGAGAGTGAGTTTAGTAAATGGTTGTGTCCCCTCAACCTGCAGCCAGGGAAGGCCGTGTGCGGCAATGCTGCAAACCTGGGTGCGGCTCTTACCCGGGGTAAGGTGACACACGTGCCTTGTATGGCTCACGTGTTGAATCTTGTTGTCCAGCAATTTTTAACCCACTATCCCTGCCTAGATGGGCTTCTGCACAGGGCACGGTCACTCTCTGCTCACTTCCGCCGTTCAACCGGTGCAGCTGACTGACTTGCATCGCTCCAGAAGTCTTTCGGCCTGCCGGTTCATCGCCTGAAATGCGATGTGCCGACACGCTGGAATTCAACTCTCCACATGTTACAGCGACTGTGGCAGCACCGTCGAGCCCTGGTGCAATATGCCATGACGTATAGCCTGGGCTAACGAGATGCAGAGGTGGTGCAGATCACCCTGATGGAGTGGTCTCAGATCAAGGACCTATGCACCCTTCTGCACAGTTTCGACATGGCGACGAATATGTTTAGCGCTGACAATGCCATTATCAGCATGACAATTCCAGTCATTTACATGCTGGAGTACACGCTAAACACTATTCGGAGTGAGGGGGTGGGACAACAGGAAGGGGAGGAACTACAGGAGGATTCATATGCGCAAGACAAAACAACATCACCAAGGTCCAGACGTTTATCATCATCAACGCGGCAGGCATGGGACCATGGGGGACAGGGATCAACAAGAGCGCATGTTAGCAGGCGAAATGTTGATGAAGGTGCAGGAGAACATGAAGAAATGGAGGGCGAACTGTCCATGGACATGGAAGACTCAGCGGATGAGGGAGACCTTGGTCAAATTTCGGTTGTTCGAGGTTGGGGGGAGATGTCAGAGGAAGGAAGCACGGTTATCACCTCACCGCCACAAACACAGCAAGGACTTGGTCCCCATGGATGCGCAAGACACATGAGTGCCTTCTTGCTGCACTACGTACAACATGACCCTCGGATTGTCCAAATTTGAAGTGATGATGACTACTGGCTTTCCACACTCTTAGATCCCCGGTACAAGTCCAAATTTGGCGAAATAATCCCAGCCATAGAAAGGGACGCACGTATGCAGGAGTATCAGCAAAAACTGTTACTCAATCTTAACTCTGCTTTTCCACCAAACACCAGTGGTGCACGGAGTGAATCTCCCAGTTGTAACTTGCCAAGCATGGGACTGTCTCATCATTATCAGTCTAACCGTACCAGCAGCACCGTATCTGGCGCTGGTAACAGCAATTTTATGGAATCGTTTCATAATTTTTTTTAGACCATCCAATGCAAGGCCACAAGAGACAAGAAGTCTGACACATAGTCAACGGCTGGAGAGGATGATACGGGAGTATCTCCAAATGAACATTGATGCCATGATTTTGCAAATGGAGCCTTGCTCATTTTGGGCTTCCAATCTTGAAAAATGGCCTGAGCTCTCCACTTACGCCTTGGAGATTTTGTCGTGTCCAGCTGCCAGCGTTGTCTCTGAACGTGTCTTCAGTGCTGCTGGGTGTGTGCTGACAGATAAGCGCACGCGTCTGTCCAGTGACAATGTGGACAGACTAACGTTCATCAAAATGAACAAGTCATGGATCCACAAGGAATGTACTACCCCTCGTGTCATCCTGGGGACAGTTAAGGCTGGCGTATTTGTGAATGTGCTTGATGCAAATCAACACATCCAGTTTGCAACTGGGCACAAGTGATGTCACTGAAGTGGTGTGTGTGGCCCAATTTTTGGGAAAAAGGGAGACTCCGCTTGGAGTCCACTTGCTGTGTTTTTAACAATGAGCCAAGATGAACAAGTCATGGTTCATCAAGGACTTTGCTACCTACCCCGGCGTCATCCTGGGGAGAGTAAAGGCTTGTGGATTTGGATTGTGCTTCATGAAAATCTACCTGTCAAGTTTACAACTGGGGGACAAGTGATGACACTTAAGTGATGTCTGTGTGGCCCAATGTTTGGGAAAAAGGGAGACTCTGCTTGGCGTCCACTTGCTGGGTTTTACATGATTTTAGAAGGGCATGACATGCCTATATCTGTGTCTCCTCTTTTTACTCGTCCAGCTCTTTTGTTTTTGCATGATTTTATGTACTTGTCACTTTCCCATGTGTTTGTGGTGTCTTGGGAGTTGTTTGTTACCTTTTGGACACCTTTGAAGGTGTTTTCTATGTGTTTTTATGTGTTTGTGTTTTTTGCCTGCCATTGTTTTCAATGGGGTTTGAGTGGTTCGTCGAACAGACCGTCCGTTCGACAAACCAAACTCGAACGCTAGGGGGTGGCTCATCTCTACTCAAGACCCTCTTTGTGATCCAGAGTACAGAGCTAACATGTAAGTGGTCTTTGAATATATATATATCAAGCGCACTGTTTAGCACATACTTGTTTGGAATTTCAGGAGAGCCATGAATACAATGGGCAGAGTCACTGTCTTGTTGTCTACAAATAGATGATATAAATATGCAATTCAGGAAAATAAAGCCTGTGTGGGATCTGATGCTTTGTTATACTACAGAAACTCATTCATTCATTGGATTTGGACAATATTTAGTGTCGTCCTGCCAAATACACAAGCAGTCAGCAGTATAATAAATCTGTAACCAAGATGTGTGCAGAAGCTCCAAGCATGGTTCAAAAATACTGCATTTCTCTGAATGGAAGCATAATGTAGAACTACTGATACCAGAGCAGTCTTTTAGACTTTTGCTTTTTCACATGTAATAAATTTAGGTACAGATGTGTACACAGCTGGATCTTGGTAAATCGCCAGTGTTATAATGTCCATATCTATTTCCCTACAGGTGTTGTTGGGTTTTTAAAGGCAATCTGTGCAGGTTTTTGCTATGCAAGTTGAGCACAGCATGCTTTAGCAACTGTGTTTCTCTTATCTATGTGTGTGCTATTGTTTATGTAATCTAATGACTTTTTTGCCTTTTGATTAACATTACAGGACTAAAAACTCATGTGCAGGGCAGTCCAGCATGGCCCCCTGCTGTGATTGATATCTCAGTCAATGCACGATCTCTGTTGAGAACCTGGTGTGGGCAGCACAGCTTTGGTGTTTTCTTGGATCTAAATTCTGTGATTGTTTCAGAAAGGCTTCAGCCAATAATCTATGTGATACACCATTGGATTCAGAATCTCCTTGCCAACATTATGTTGGGGGATCCCTTTAAATTGGTTTTCTGGTCTTAAGGCCACGTCACACTAAGCAACATCGCTGCTGAGGCACGACTTTTGTGACGTAGCAGCGATGTTGCTAATGATGTCGCTGTGTGTGACATCCAGCAACAACCTGGCCCCTGCTGTGAGGTTGCTGGTTGTTGCTGAATGTCCTGGACCATTTTTTAGTTGTTGCTCTCCCGCAGTGAAGCACACATCGCTGTGTGTGACAGCGACAGAGCAACAACTGAATGTGCAGGCAGCAAGAGCCGGCTTCTGCGGACGCTGGTAACCACGGTAAACATCGGGTAACCAAGAAGCCCTTACCTTGGTTACCCGATATTTACCTTCGTTACCAGCGTCTGCCGCTCTCACGCTGTCAGTGCCGGCTCCCTGATCCCTGCACACATAGCCAGACTAGACATCGGGTAATTAACCAGATGTGTACTCTGGCTAGGAGTGCAGGGAACAGGGAGCCGGCACTGGCAGTGTGAGAGCAGCAGACGCTGGTAACAAAGGTAAATATCGGGTAACCAAGGTAAGGGCTTCTTGGTTACCCGATGTTTACCGTGGTTACCAGTGTCCGCAGAAGACGGCTCCCTGCTGCCTGCACACGTAGCAGAGTACACATCGGGTAATTGACCCGATGTGTACTGTGGCTAGGTGTGCAGGGAGCCAGAGCTAAGCGGTGTGCGCTGGTAACCAAGGTAAATATCGGGTTGGTTACCCGATATTTACCTTAGTTACCAAGCGCAGCATCGCTTCCATGCGTCGCTGGGGGCTGGTCACTGGTTGCTGGTGAGATCTGCCTGTGTGACAGCTCACCAGCAACCCGTGTAGCGACGCTCCAGCGATCCCTGCCAGGTCAGGTTGCTGGTGGGATCGCTGGAGCGTCGCTTAGTGTGACCGTACCTTTAGGCTTTGTGCGCACTAGAAAAGTGATTTTTCTCAAGAAAATTTCTTGAGAAACCTGGGAGTTGAAGATTACCGCACCTGCAGTAAAAAAAACGCACCAAAACCGCGGGAAAAACGCATGCGTTTTTGCTGCGGTTTTTCCGCAGGTTGGTCCCTGCGTTTTTTTATGCTGAGCTGCAATAAATAATATAGATAATAGATGTGATAGATGGATAGATGAATAGATAGATAGATGAGACAGACATATATAATGTCCCACCCCCCTGCATATTCTAAGCTGGCACCCTTTAGTGACTTTCATGTGGCACTAAAAGGTGCCTAGCCTTGTATTTAGCCAAAAAATAAATAATTTAAAAAAAATGACGTGAGGTCCCCCCATCTTTTGTAGCCAGCTAGGGTAAAGCAGACGGCTGCAGCCTGCAGACCACAGCTGGCAGCTTCACCTTGGCTGGTAATCCAAATCAGAGGGCACCCCACACTGTTATTTTACATTAAATAAATAATTTAAAACAAAAAACGTGGGGTCCCCCCCATATTGGATCACCATCCAAGGTAAAGCGGAAAGCTGGGGTCTGATATTCTCAGACTAGGGAGGTCCACTGTTATTGGACACTCCCCAGCCTAAAAATAGCATGCCGCAGCTGCCCCAGAAGTGGGGCATCCATTAGACATGCTAATCCTGGCGCTTCGCCCCAACTCATCTCGTTGCCCTGGTGCGGTGGCAAACGAGGTAATATATCGGGTTGATGCCAGATGTGTAATGTCACCTGGCATCAAGCCCTGGGGTTAGTGATGTCACGCGTCTATCAGATACCTGACATCACCAACCCAGTCAGTAAGAAATAAAAAATAGACAACAAAATAAGTTTTATTTTAAAAAACGCTCCCCACATTACCTCTTTCACCAATTTATTGACAAGAACAATCAAATCTGCGTCCGGCGTAATCCAATAAGTGGGGGGGGGGGTCCCACGACGATCCATACCATAGTCACTGTCCCAGTAAGTGAAGAACAGAATGTTCCCCATTGGCTGGGAGAGTAATGCAGTGACCTGAGCTAACATCAATAGGTCAGCCCAGATCACTGCAGGGGATGACGAGCGCTGCTGTCATGAGGATAGATGAGATCATTACCTGCTGTGATGATCTCCTGCAGTCCTGCCATCAGCGCTGTCTCTCACTTCTATGCCCGTCGCGTTGTCAGCAGTATCGTGAGAGCCCGTGACGTCACCGCTAGTGACAGTCTCGGGCCGCGGGCATAGACGGCAGTGACAGCGGTGACGTCAGGAGGCAGGAGATCGTCACAGCAGGTAATGATCTCTTCTCGCCTCCTGACAGCAGCGTTCGTCATCCCCGCGGCTGCACGCACTGCTGAGTGTCAGTGTCTGCCTGTGCTGCAGCGTGACAAGCTGCTGATACTGCGGGCAGATACTGACACACTGCAGGGCAGGCAGCCGCGGGGCCGGAGCGGGACACAGACTGCACGGGCACCTGGAGGTCACACGGAAGTGCTTCTGTGCGGCGTCCAGGGAGTGTGACGTGTGTTTACTCTGCTCCGCTTCCTCTTCCTGCCTTAATGACATCACTTCCTGCAAAACCGCAGGCAGCGATGAGCATTACTGCAGGTAAATCGCGGCTATACCGGGGGTATACCGCACATCATTTGCTACCTGCGGTATACCCCCGGTATTTTGCGATTACATTACAGTGAATGGAGTGAAATTCCGGCGGTATTACGCAGGTACCTGCGGAAAATAATGGACATGCTCATTTTCTCAAGAACATCTTCACAAAGAATTTTCTTGAGAAAAAAACGCAGCGTGCGCACAGCTATTTTTTTCCCATAGGTTTTGCTGGGAAATGTCTGCAGAAAGATTACAAACATTTCTCAAGAAATTTCCGCAGCAAAACCGCTGGTAAATCCGCGGGTAAAACGGCCTAGTGCGCACATAGCCTTAGGCTACAAGTCAATAGTGACTGCAGACTTGTGAATCTTCACATCGTGCACGCTGTCAGTATTCTCCAGTCCCAGGAGCGGGCTGACGCGGTTGTATGTGGTTTGCATATTTTGCGGTCACTTGCCGACTACATGGGCGCTGCCTCTCTCAATTGAAGTGTATTCAGTAAGGCCGAATACAGTCTAGTCAGAATGTCGCTAGAAATATGCAAATTGCATACTTGCTATTACATGACTGCCTGCTCTCGACACCAAAGATTCCTCACATTGTAGCCGTGTAACCTAAGACTGGATAACCGCTTAATGACCAATGACGGACATAGGACGTCATCAGCAGGTGTCAGTTCCCACATTATGACGTGCAGTGGCCGTCATGGATTAACCCTTTCACGACTTTGAAGGTCTCTGTTGAGCCCACTTGTTTCCCCGCACATGTCAGCTGATCTGATCGGCCGACATGTGCAGCTATTAAGTGCAGGTGCATCAGAGATCCACCTGCGCCTGTTAATTAACATTGTCAATCTTTGACAATGGGATTTAATGCACACCAGTGGGGAGTGCGTCATTCCGCGCCCCCATGACATGATAAAGAGCGGCTGGGTTCTTATGACTCCTTATGTTACTGTCATGACATCTTTCTATAGTGTTTGATTTCTATTTTTTTTATCAATTGAATTCTTGTAAAATATTTATTTTGATCTTTGTTTTGAACTAATGATTTTCTACATTTTTATTTGTGCAGCAAGAAGTTGAGAAATTTACAGATCTTGAGAAACTCTACCTCTACCTCCAACTGCCTTCTGGTCCTAGCAATGTGGAGAAAAGGTATGTGCATTGAACGTAAACAATTTTGTAGTTTTTTGATAGGCGAGTGAGAGGTGGGAGGGAAGGCTAGTTTTATCAGGTTTTTAGCATGTTCTTGCTGTTTGACCTTAGACCAGCATAATGTAGGGACATAGAGCCTGACTCCATCACTGTGTCATTTATTAGGCTGTGGGCTGTATTTTCAATACAATCAGTGTTTTATCAGGAGATTATCACTGCCGGACAAGGTGTCGCACGCAAGCACTGGACAAGTATAATAGACTTTTCTGAGATACGTAGGGTACGTCTGAGGATATAAGCCCCAGTCATGTGATCTTAACCCCTTAACGACGCATGACAAATCTATCCGTCATGGATCATGTGAGGTTAATGCCTGACTTCTGCCGTGGACAGGACGCGGCGATCCGCGCACATATCAGCTGTTTTCAACAGCTGACATGTGTGACTGCATGTTACCAGGGGAATTGCATTCCACCCTCAACATTTAACCCCTGACATCTCGCTGCCAAAGTCTGGCAGCGAGATGTATATGCGCGCGGCCATTATTTTCACTTACCGCCGCCCCCACCGGAAGTCATGTGCGTGATCACGTGACCTTCGGGGGTTGCCATGGTAGCACAGGGTTATGTGATGACGCCTGTAGCTATCATGAGTCACTTTTGGTTTCACGCAGCACGGAGCCGAGTGAATCAGAAAGTGAACATATCTACTGTTTACAGCTGTGTAGCCTGATCAGCAGATAAGGCAGAGCAATCGCATTGATGATCGCTATAGCCCCCTATGGGGACTAGTAAAATAAAAAAAAGTTAAAAAAAGTTTTAAAAAAACAAAAAACCTAAAAGTTCAAATCACCCCCCTTTCACCCCTTTGAAAATTAAAGGATTAAAAAAATAAAAAATACACACATTTGGTATCGCCGCGTTCAGAAATGCCCGATCTATCAAACTTTAAAATCAATTAATCTGATTGGTAAACGGCGTAGCGGCAAAAAAATTCCAAACGCCAAAATTACGTTTTTTAGTCGCTGCAAGTTATATGCAAATTGCAATAACAGGCGATCAAAATGTATCATCTGCGCAACAATGGTACTGTTAAAAATGTCAGTTCGAGACGCAAAAAATAAGCTGTCACTGAGCCTCAGAACCCAAAAAATGAGAACGCTATGGGTTTCGGAAAATGGCACAAATTGTACGCCACTTTTATTGGACAAGCTTGTGAATTTTTTTCACCCCTTAGATACAAGTAAACCTATACATGTTTGGTGTCTACAAACTCGCATCGACCTCAGGCATCATACCCACATATCAGTTTTCCCATATAGTGAACACCGTGAATAAAACATCCCAAAAACTATTGTGCCATCACACTTTTTTTTGCAGTTTCTCCACACTTGGAATTTTTTTGCTGTTTTTCAGTACACCATATGGTAAAACTTATTGTTTCATTTAAAAGTACAACTCGTCCCGCAAAAAACAAGCCCTCATATGGCAAGATTGACGGAAAAATGAAAAAGTTACGGCTCTCGGAAGAAGGGGAGCAAAAAACAAAAACGGAAAGTGCCCGGGGGCTGAAGGGCTTAAAGGTGATGGGCATTGTTTATAAGCAAATAAAATGGTGATGGGTTCTC
Organism: Anomaloglossus baeobatrachus; assembly: GCF_048569485.1. Classification (NCBI taxonomy): domain Eukaryota; kingdom Metazoa; phylum Chordata; class Amphibia; order Anura; family Aromobatidae; genus Anomaloglossus; species Anomaloglossus baeobatrachus. The sequence continues at coordinate 482,181,003 of NC_134356.1, forward strand.
TTTTGATAGAGAGATTATGATATTTTATTTGTGTTCTGACAAGCAGTGTTTGCTGCTAAAATATACATTTTGATTTCGATGTTCTCTGGTTCTAAGACGTGCATGACATTTAACCCCTTGATGGTCATTTTTAACATTCTTCAGTTGACATAGCTGTATGAGGGCTTGTTTTTGTAGGGTTTTTTTTGCAAGACAAGTAGTTTTCAATGACGCCATGCATTTTTTTCGATTCTGTATAATTTCAAGAAAAGAGGGGTTGATTCGAGCTGCTTTATAAAAAAAAAAAAAAAAAAATATTTTGAACTTTTTATTTATTAAATTACCCCTCCAATCCAGGGAACCTAAACCTGTGATTACATTGCATATTTTATTGTTGCAGTGTGATGGGCTCCATAGGCTTACAAAGATTGCAGACACAGAGGAGCTCAATGACCAAGACAACACTCTGGCTACCCTCATATCGTGCTTAGGGTAGGGTGGGCAACTTAAGTAATGGTCCACTCCAACTGACAAAATAGTACACATTGCTAGTAAAGCAAGCATTGAAATGTAGAGTGCGGACTAAAGGATGGGAGTTCGGAGTTACATTTTTCTAAAAAATAAAAACAAAACCGTGCAGCATGTTATATAATTCCTTAACACTAGAACTAATGAGGTAGTCATTTTGACTACTTTGCACCATGTATTTCTATATAGGTGTCACGAGTCCAGTAGTTCTAGTGTTAAAGGAGTTTTCATCTGCTCAGACAACCCCTTCTCCATCCCTATTTACCCCTGAAACAAAATAACACCTATACTCACCTTACACGTTACGGTGGTGTCGACAATGGCTTTTCTGGGGCTCTTGTGACATTATATCACGCTTTACCTGCAGCCAATCAGTGCTGGCTCTTATTTACTAGAGACGTAATCAGACATCCAGGAAGAGCGAGGGCAGCCGCAGCTTTTCCGGAGGAAGGGCGAGGGCAGCCTCAGCTCATCCGTAGTAAGGGTCGAGGGGAGCCTCAGCTCTTCCGTAGTAAGGGGCAAAGGCAGCCGTAGCTCTTCTGTAGTAAGGGGCGAGGGGAGCCGTAGCTCTTCTGTAGTAAGGGGCGAGGGGAGCCGTAGCTCTTCCGTAGTAAGGGGCGAGGGGAGCCGTAGCTCTTCCGTAGTAAGGGGCGAGGGCAGCCTCAGCTCTTCCGTAGTAAGGGGCGAGGGGAGCCTCAGCTCTTCCGTAGTAAGGGGCGAGGGGAGCCGTAGCTCTTCCGTAGTAAGGGGCGAGGGGAGCCGTAGCTCTTCCATAGTAAGGGGCGAGGGGAGCCGTAGCTCTTCCGTAGTAAGGGGCGTGGGAGCCTTAGCTCTTCCGTAGTAAGGGGCGAGGGCAGCCTCAGCTGATGTGGTAGATGTGGTTCTGTACCACCGCTGTACGACCTGTTTACAATCCTGGGAGGAGTGGATTAGAAGCAGTATTCCCTTAGTAAGGCTCCAGTCCTGGATGCTCGCTGATGAAACAGGATAGTTGTAGGTGTATGGAACCATATAGAAAAAAGTCCAACGGCACACCAAATCTCCGGTAAAAAAAAAAACTTTTCTTTTTTATTAAATTAAGTGGTGCATATTAAAAGGGCAGTGAAGGAGCCGGGTGCAGGATACCTCACGGACGACGGCCGTTTTGCGTTTAAACACGCTTCCACGGGTCCAATGGTCCGTAAGGGGCGAGGGGAGCTATAGCTCTTCCGTACTAAGGGGCAAGGGCAGCCGCAGCTCTTCCAGAGGAAGGGCGAGGGCAGCCTTAGGCCTTACTACTTCCGGATGTCTTGATTTTTCTGAAGCACATATTTTCTCAGTATTCTGCACAGCTCATACCAATGTGCACATGATGCTTTTCTCCTCCATTACCTTTAGTTGCAGTGGTGAAGAACATTATCAGGGCTCTGTCACACTAAATGGACGTGTATGTCTTGTGCATACAGTGTAGCTAAATAAAACTTTTTCCTGTACAGTCACAGATATCTTTTTTATACCACCACCACCGTGCTCTTATATACAGCATTCTAACATGTTGTATATAAGAGCCCAGGCCACTGTGAGAACATAAATAATTCTTTATAATACTTACCTAACGGTCATGCGGTTGGCCATATGGGTGTCTCCATTCTCCGGTGCCGGCGCCGCCTCTTTCGCCCATCTTTGTCTTCTTTCTGAAGCCTGTTTGCATGACGCGTCTACATTATACACACTCGCTAGTCCTGCGCAGGCGCACTACAATACTTTGATCTGTCCTGCTCAGAGCAGAACAAAGTGTGCCTGCGCAGGACCTGAATGTCGGCGAATGTGGATGACATCAGACGCGTCATGCACCGCGACTAGAGAAGAAGGATAACGAAGATGGCTGAAAGAGGCGGCACCAGAGAACGGAGACGCCCATATGGCCAACCGCACGACCGTTAGGTAAGTATTATAAAGAATTTTATGTTGTCACAGCGGCCTGGGCTCTTATGTACAGCATGTTAGAATGCTGTATATGAGAGCCCGGTGGTGGTGGCTGCAGCTTATACGCCAAAAAAGTGGTGACAGGTTCCCTTTAATGGTGGAATACTTGTGATGTCAGACACCTCTTAATCCACAATCCACATCTTGTACTGCCGATAGAATACATTGTAGTGAACCTGCAGCCATTTAGTAGACTTTCCATCTTAGGCTAGTTTCACACTTGCGTTGGACGGGATCTGTAGCATTGCGTTGTGTGCCGCATGCAACGGATGAGTTGCATATAGTGGCACAACTGATGCTACGGATCGTACAAAATAACGCAATCCGTTATAGGTTTTTTCCTTGACTTTACACATCTGAGCATGCGCAGTTGTGTAAAGACGGATGCGTTAACGGAATCCGTCAAATGACGCATTCTAACGGAATCCGCCACCATAGGCGTCCATTATAAAAACAACGGACGCCAAACAGATTCCTGCAGGTTGCGTTTTTTTGACACTCCGCCAAGCGCAGAAAAACGCTACATGCAGCGTTTCATCTGCCCGGCGCAGCATCAAAATAACGACGCTGCGTCATCCATACAAGTCTATGGAGAATAGCGCAGTGCGTTAACGGACTGCGCTATTCTCCATAGTGATGGAATGCGCTGAACACAAGTGTGAAACTAGCCTTAATCTATTATAATAGTAATGTATAGTAGTTTTCATGTGACTACTGTGTCAATGGTTATATGGCAAAGACAAATTTATTTTTTCCCCAAAAATTGTTATTGGTGGATGTGAAGCCAAGTTCCAAATCACCTGCGTTAATATTTGAGAAGCTCATCTTAGAGTCTGACTGCACTGTTTTAAAGTTACTGGCAAACTTACTGAGAGTGATATCTTGGCCGCAGTCAAATAGGATACTATGTCCAGCACTTTAATAAGAAGCAAGGCCTAGGAAAACTGCTATGGGCCATGGATTATTTGTCTTGCTAATGTCTAACTGATTAGTTAATTTCAGTTGTTACTTAATTTTCTGGATTCAGAAACGCCTCTCCCCTAATTCATAGTTTCATAGTTTTTAAGGTTGAAGGGAGACTCTAAGTCCATCTAGTTCAACCCGTAGCCTAACATGTTGATCCAGAGGAAGGCAAAAAAAACCCAATGTGGCAAATAAGCTCCAATGGGGAAAAAAATTCCTTCCTGACTCCACATCCGGCAATCAGACTAGTTCCCTGGATCAATACCCTGTCATAAAATCTAATATACATAACTGGTAATATTACATTTTTCAAGAAAGGCATCCAGGCTCTGCTTAAATGTTAGTAGTGAATCACTCATTACAACATCATGCGGCAGAGAGTTCCATAGTCTCACTGCTCGTACAGTAAAGAATCCTCGTCTGTGGTTATGATTAAACCTTCTTTCCTCAAGACGTAGCGGATGCCCCCGTGTTCCAGTCGCAGGCCTAGGTGTAAAGAGATCTTTGGAAAGGTCTCTGTACTGTCCCGTCATATGTTTATACATTGATTAGATTCCCCCCCATAGCCTTTGTTTTTCCAAACTAAATAACCCCAAGTTTAATAACCTGTCTTGGTGTTGCAGCCCACCCATTCCTCTAATAATCTTGGTCGCTCTTCTATCTACCTGTAAGATTATGCTATTTATAACCTTCTATACTTTTGCTATGAAGAAAAGCATCCATTCCTCTCTTAAATTCATTCAGTGAGTTGGCCATCACCACTTCCTCAGGAAGAGAGTTCCAAAGCCTCACTGCTCTTACCGTGAAGAACCCTCTTCTATGCTGATGTAGGAATTTTCTTTCTTTAATTGCATTTTTTTTTGTTTTGTTTTAAAGGCAAACTGTTTTTGTCATCCTTCCCAGGTCCACCGTGGAGTCCCCACCGCCGCTACTCCTGGTTTCTGTTGACTGCAGTTCTATTGATGTGACATCAGCACTGCAGACAATCAGTGAGCTCAGTGGCTCTACCCAAGTTGATGGCAGAAACCACTGAGTTCAATATAAAAAAAAAAGCATTAATCTGTTAATTTTCCTCCTGCTTTTGTTTCCCCACCTCTCTTATGGATTTGAACTGTAATAATAGCATCCAGACCAAGACACAGTACTATCGATGTGACGTCCGCACAGCAGACTATAAACCCTTAAGCATTGGGCAATTTTTTCCGTTTTTGTGCTTTAGTTTTTCCCTCCCCTTTATTCCAAGAGACATTTTTTTTTCTTTTTCCGTCGAAATAGCCGTGTGAGGGCTTGTTATTTGCGTGATGAGTTGTACTTTTGAATTACACCATTCATTTTACCATATGATGTAATGGTAACCGGGAAAAGCATCCAAGTGTGGCAAAATAGAATGTTTTTTATTATTTACAGCGTTCACTTTACCATAAAATAGACCTGGCAGTATGATTCTTCAGGTCTGTAAAGATTACATAGATATCAAATTTGTATAGCTTTTGTTTTATTTAAGTGGTGAAAAAAAATATTTTTTTTGCAAAACCAAAATCTTCCTTGTTTCACTCCTTTCCAAGAGCCATAGCGTTATACATTTTTGCGATCTCCAGCTGTGTGAGTGCTTGTCTTTTGCACCCTCAGCTGATGTTTTACTGATATAATTTTGTAGTTTATACGATGTTTTGAACACATGGTATTACATTTTCTTTTTTGATGTGGCAGCCGAAAAACTGCAATTCTGGCATTTTTTTATTTTTTTTTTGTTACGCTTTTTATTGATTGGATTAATTTATTTTATGTTTTCATAGATCGGACATTTCTGAACGCAGTGATACCAAATATGCAGGGTTTTTTTTTAAATTGTCCCCCTTTTGCCCCGTTGAAAATAAAACAATTTGAACTTTTGTTTTTTACTTATTTTGTTTTATTACTAGTTCCCTTAGGGGATTTTAAGCTACGATCGATTGATCTGTACAAAGCAGAGCATCAGCCCTGATGTATAGCAATTATTACAGTCTCCTATGAATGCCAGCTTGCAGCCAGTGTTCACAGGAGGATCCTCATAACAGACACGGGTCCTCAGCTGACCCCCTGGCTGGCATGTCAACCTATCAGCACCCCAAAATCACGTCACGAGAGTGCTGATGGGAGGGTGAAATTACGCGCTTTCTGCCACCAGTGAGTGTTAAATAAACCTGTCAGAATGACAGGGGGATTTAGATGGTTAACAACTGCAGGCAGATCTCTGATCCACCCACGGCTGTTAGAGGCACGTGTCGGCTGATCAAATCAGCCAACATCTGCAGGGAAAGTTGCTGACTTGGCGTCTGAGCTCTCATCAAAGGCAGGAACACCACCCATGATGGACCTAGTACGTTAAGGGGATAACTTATACCCGGAGCATTGGCGGTGACTCAGCGCCAGACCTGGGGAGGATGAATAAAGCCTTTAATGTTTACCTCTGATTATATTTACTGACTGCATAAAGATACTGTTTAAGAAATATCTAATGGGCACATACTTACTGTATTTACCAAAGGAAAGAAGTTTCATGATTTTTGTTTTCTTATTTTTCAGTGATCAGAGCTCATTGTCATCTAGTCGAGCTCAGCAAACGCATGCATTTTCCTGGATCCGGAATACCTTAGAGGAGCACCCAGAGACTTCTCTGCCAAAGCAGGAGGTTTATGATGAGTATAAGTAAGTACAGTGCCGACATCCTGCTTGTGTAGCTCCTACCTTTATTGGACTATTGTATTATTTATCATAACGGACTTCATGTTGGTAAACTCGCTATTCAACGCCCTGAAACAGTTAATTTATATGTTTGGCTGTATTTCTCCTTTTTTATTTTTCTTTGCAGGGTAAAGTTTAATTTACTGAAGGGGTTGTCAAGGTTAAAAAAAAATTACTATGGCAGGAGATGTACTAACATATAAAAAAAAGCATTGATCTGGTAATTTTCCCCCTGCTTTAGTTTCCCCACCTGTCTTATGGATTTGACCTGTAATAATAGCATCCAGACCAAGACACAAACCGCTGCAGCCAATCACTGTACATACATGAGGCCAGTAATCGGCTGCAGTGAACATTTGAGCATGATCATCGCTTCATTATTGTAGCACAATACAACTGGCCAATCCTTTAAGATCAGTATGGTTTTGGTTGAAAAGTGTGAAGAATCCTCGTAAGTTGTAATAACTACAGATTAGTTTTTTTGTGTTTAACCCACCTCTTTGACATCCCTATACCACACCTCTGGGTCACTAGTTTTCATGTATGGAACGTGTATGGAAACTAGTGACACTTTATAAACTGTGTAATTTGTAGAGAATTATGTGACATGTCAACTGTCAATTAGAACCAAAGTCAACAACCAAGTAAAATAAAATCATAGGCGTGTGTAATTTGCATTAATGTTATTATGGCTCAGTATTGTGTATGGCCCCCATATGCCTATATGTCCTTCCAACGACATCTGGATATGCTCCTGGTGATGTTGTGAATGGTGTCCTGGGGATCTGCTCCCAGACCTGGATCATGGCATTAGTGATGTTTTGATCAGTGTGTGGTGCTGCATCACATATACATAATGTTCTAGAGGTTCTTAGTTAGATTCAGGACTGAGGGCCACTCAATTGCATCATTGCCTTTGTCATCCAGTAACTGCCTACACTCTCTGGCCACGGTAGCTCAGTGGTTAGCACTGCAGTCTTGCAGTGCTGGGGTCCTGGGTTCAAATCCCACCAAGGACACCATCTGCAAGGAGTTTGTATGTTCTCACAGTGTTTGCGTGGGTTTCCTCCGGGTACTCCGGTTTCCTCCCACACTCCAAAAACATACTGATAGGGAACCTAGATTGTGAGCCCCAATGGAGACAGTGTTGCCATTGTATGTAAAGCGCTGTGGAATTAATAGCGCTATATAAATGAATAAATATTATTATATATTATTATTATTATATTGTTCTGCACCAATGAGTTCATCCCAGCACCTAACAGCAGTCATGGTACTGTTTGCTATTACATGGAGGTTACTGCGAGCCTCCTTCCTTCTCAGAGTATAACTGATCCACCTCCATTCAAGCTTCATAGTGCCTGACTGTGAGCACAGGTCCTACTACAGGACATCTGGCCCTCATGCCATCTTCATATAGGCGGTTTCTGAGCAATAGCTATAAACATGCACTTTATAGGACACTGGCAGTGCTCCTCTGCAAACAAAGAGCAGATTCCAGTCCTGTGTGTTGGTATGTGCCCCGTGCTCCTGTGCATGTGATGTAAGACACGGCAAACTTCCTAGAGCTATCCTCCTTGAGGAGCTTGACTAATTGGGCAACATAAATGGGCTGCAGGTACCACCTCATGCTACTAGTAATGACAAGGACACTAGCCAGGTCCAAAATTGGGGCAGAATCAGTCAGGATAGAGTAATGGTCTTGTAGCTAGCACCTGTGCTACCCTTCCTTTTTCGGAGGTTGCCTTGCCTGTACCTATTGTCACATTCATTTGCACCAAAGTTGGTGAAATTGATTTACAATCAGTGCCTGACTTCCTAACTGGACAGATTAATAACTGAAGTTTCATTGACTCTGGGTTATACAGAGATAGGCTGCTTTCACACTACGTTTTTTTAACATGCGTCATGAACGTTTTTTTTGCTGTAAAAGCGGATCCTGCTTTTACAGCAAAAAATCGCATGCAAACGCATGTGTTATTTTGCAGGATCCTGTCACTTTAAGTTTATGGGCGGGCATTGGAGTCATGTGATCGGGAGTCAGTGGAACTGAACGTGATAGACTGGGAGCCGGCTTCTGACAGCTGCAGAGGCTCATAACCAAGGTAAACATCGGGTAACTTGCTTGGATACCCGATATTTACGTTGGTTACGAGCATCCGCAGGTGCTAGGAGCCGGGCTCCCTGCACACGTAACAAACGTAAACATCGGGTAACTAAGAGAAGTGCTTTGCTTGGTTACCCGATATTTATCTTGGTTATGAGTGTCTGCAGCTGTCAGGCGGGGGAGAGGGAGGGTGAGAGAGGCAGAGAGGGAGGGGGGAGAGAGACAGAGAGGGAGGCGGAGAGAGGGAGGCGGAGAGATACAGAGAGGGAGGCGGAGAGATACAGAGAGGGAGGCGGAGAGATACAGAGAGGGAGGCGGAGAGATACAGAGAGGGAGGCGGAGAGATACAGAGAGGGAGGGGGAGAGAGGGAGGGGGAGAGAGGGAGGGGGAGAGAGGGAGGGGGAGAGAGGGAGGGGGAGAGATACAGAGAGGGAGGCGGAGAGATACAGAGAGGGAGGCGGAGAGATACAGAGAGGGAGGCGGAGAGATACAGAGAGGGAGGCGGAGAGATACAGAGAGGGAGGCGGAGAGATACAGAGAGGGAGGCGGAGAGATACAGAGAGGGAGGCGGAGAGATACAGAGAGGGAGGCGGAGAGATACAGAGGGAGGCGGAGAGATACAGAGAGGGAGGCGGAGAGATACAGAGAGGGAGGCGGAGAGATACAGAGAGGGAGGCGGAGAGATACAGAGAGGGAGGCGGAGAGATACAGAGAGGGAGGCGGAGAGATACAGAGAGGGAGGGGGAGAGAGGGAGGGGGAGAGAGGGAGGGGGAGAGAGGGAGGGGGAGAGATACAGAGAGGGAGGCGGAGAGATACAGAGAGGGAGGCGGAGAGATACAGAGAGGGAGGGGGAGAGATACAGAGAGGGAGGGGGAGAGAGGGAGGGGGAGAGAGGGAGGGGGAGAGATACAGAGAGGGAGGGGGAGATATACAGAGAGGGAGGGGGAGAGATACAGAGAGGGAGGGGGAGAGATACAGAGAGGGAGGCGGAGAGATACAGAGAGGGAGGGGGAGAGAGGGACTGATCACGCGAGGCTGGTTTCTGGGCATAGACAGGATCCTGCTTGCTCTGAGTATCAGCATGCCAGCGTTCACCTGCGTTTGCGTGCAGTATAGTCTGGATCCAGCAATTTGCAGTATTTGGATGCAGCTCAAAAACGCTACAAGTAGGGTTTTTGAAAAATGTTAAAAAACTGCAAGTCGCTGGATCCTCACTATAACGCATGCAAACGCAGGTGAACGCATGTTGACGCGAGTCCATTCCAAATGCATTGAAATGAAAACGCATTTGCACTGGATCCGTTTTTGCATTAAAAAGACGTTCAGGACGCATGTTAAAAAAACGTAGTGTGAAAGCAGCCTAAGCGTTCCCTTCCTGTTTTTGAGCAGTGTTGGGTGTATATATAGTTTTTAGACCACTGATTAATGTGTTTGGGTTTCAGTATCGACTATATGCTGATGATATACAAATATATCTGTCCTTTCCATATTTTCCATCTCATATTACTCCTGCAGCTGTCTTTGTTTCTATCCTCGCTCTGCTGACACACACTTGTAGGTTTCTCACGTCCTTAAAGCCCTCCGCTCATTGTCAGTCCTCCTCAGCTTTTTTACATCATCGCCTTCTCATCCTGATGCACATGGGCATCTGCGGGTTTAAACCTAAAGACTTTAGCACCTTGTGTGTCCTCACATGTGAACATCTATTTTTATTTTATTAACCCTTCCATGGATTCCAACTTTAACATCGTTCATGTGAATCAGAAGGTCTTTAGTGTCAGATTTACTATAATGGGAGCAGTTTATATCATTCTATGGATTTAGAGTTCATAGTTTCCCGTATTTTAATATTAGTAGCAGCTCCTTAAAGGAAATATTTCACAATAGCTAACCCTATGTGGGCTTCCTACTTTATTTTTTTAGGTTGTTAAGCTGTGATGCATCCTATTCTTCCAGACTATATTAAAGTTTTTTCTACCCAATCTGAGAGCAGCATGATATAGGAGCAGAGACCATAATTCCAGCAATGTCAATTACTGGGCTGCTTGCTGCAAATTTGATAAAAATCCCTGTTTTCTCTGCTGTAGATCTGCCAGTTCTCTGAATGCCGCACTCTGTTTAACCCCGCCCACCCAGTGAATTTAATTATATATGAAAGTCTGAATTGTAAAGCACAGTGGAATATGTTGGCACTATAGAAGTAAAGATTAATATTATTATCTAATGTAAAAACCGCTAGCAGCAAAAAAAGAGTACACCCTAAGTGAAAATGGCCAAATTGTGCCCAATTAGCCATTTTCTCTGCCCAATGTCATGTAACTCATTATTGTTACATGTTATCAGGTGTGAATGTGGAGCAGGTGTGTTAAATTTGGTGTCATCACTCCGACTCTCTCATACTGATCACTGGAAGTTCAGCATGGCAAGCAATACTATGAGGATATGAAAAAAAAATGTGTTGCTCTACATAAAGATGACCTAGGCTATAAGAAGATTGCCATAACTCTGAAACAGAGCTGCAGCACGGTGGCCAAGACCATACAGCAGTTTAACAAGACAGGCTCCAGTCAGATCAGGCCTCGTCATGGTCGAAGAAAGAAGTTGAGTGCACGTGCTTACCGTATCCAGCGATGTTTCACTTACTGAACTGTTTTCTGTTATTTTGATAAAAATCAATGTTTTATGTTTTCTCTGCTGCAGATCTAGCAGTTATGCAGAGCTCATGAACGGACTACCTGGCAGCACGCCAAGTAGTCCCCTAATGATAATGTAATGCTGAGTAAACAATGGTTTTATCAAAACTACACTAAGCAGCCCAGTAAGTGAGACACAGCTAGAATCAGGATCTCTGTCTGTACATTATGCTGCTCTCAGATTAGGGGGTTAAAAACCTGGTGACAGATTCCCTTTTAAGATAGTGCTTGAAAATAATGGTGGCCATACAAAATATTGACTTTGGGCACAATTTATCTATTCTCATATAGTCGTGTACTCTCTTTTGTTGCCAATAGTTTTGGCATTAATGGCTGTGTGTTGGATTATTAAGAGGACACACCAAATTTACACTGTTATACAAGCTGCACACTGACTACTTTACATTGTATCAAAGTGTCATATCTTCAGTGTTGTCCTATGAAAAGATATACAGTAATGAAATATTTACAAACATGTTTAGGGGGTGTACTAACTTTTGTGATATACTGTATAATTAGCGTTGCTAATATTTGGTTCCCCAACAGTGTCCTTTTTGTGCTAATTACCCCTTTACAAAATAAATACCGTATGTACCTGATGGATTTTTTGTTTCTCAGTTATCTTTTTTATGTAATCTGAGGACAGGATGCGGTTAGGGCTGAGAGACAGATTTCAGCGATGTGTCACTTATTAGGCTGTGTGCTGTTGTTTCCATACAATGAAGGTTTTAACACCAGAAGATTGTCACTGCGTCGAATATGTTAGGCTATGTGCGCACTAGGCGTTTTTGCCCGCGTTTTTAGCGGCGTTTTTTAACCGCGTTTTTGTGCTGAAAACGCAAGCCAGTGACATTGCTTCCCCAGCAATGTCAATGGGTTTTCAGAAGTGCTGTCCTCACACAGCGTTTTTTTTTAGCTGCGTTTTTGTGGTGACCACAAAAACGCAGCATGTCAATTATTTCTGCGTTTTCCACTGCGTTTTTCACTCATTGAATTCAATGAGATGTTAAAAACGCAATGAATAACGCATATAGCCGCGTTTCTATGACTAAAAACGCAGCTATACACGCAAGGGGTGGGCACTACAGTGACGTGTACAGGAAGAGGATTCCTTCTGTTGTAAACACAGAAGCAGGAATCCTCCCGGTACCGTCACCGCTGCGTCCACCTCCCGTCCGGTGCCATGTCAGCTCCGTGCGGCGCCATGTCTGGGCGGGAGGTGGAGGCAGCGGCGAAAAACAAAGTGAACAGTAGAAAAAAAAAAATGTCATATACTCACCTGTCCGCAGGGTCCCGGTGCCATGCCCGCTCCCATCTCCTCCCGGTACCGCCGCTCTGGCTGTGTGCAGTCTCCCCGGCCGGCAGGACCTTGCTTGCAGGACCTGGCGGTGGATCACCTGATGCAGTCACCTGACGCATCAGCTGATCGCGGTGTCGCCGGCTTTTTCCTGCCCGGCCGGCTATCAGCTGATCCTGCCGTCAGGGGGACTTCATCAGCTGATTACCGGCAGCTCCGGCAGCGATCGTATAGGATCAGACTCCTGTCCAATCGATCGCTCCAGGAGCTGCCGGTCATCACCACAGCACATAAGTGAGTATGTATTTTTTTTTTTTTTCTACTGATGCATCAGCTGATTGTATAACCGGCTTTTATACAATCAGCTGATGTGTGATGGGATTCAGCCCCTAGATCCTGACACATCATCTGATCGCTTTGCCTTCCAGCAAACCGATCAGATGATATTGGATCCTGATTGGACGGCGCGGGACCCTGACCCAGGAATACTGCGGAGGGGGGTTTTATTTCAATAAAGATGGAGTCACTAATTGTGTTGTGTTTTATTTCTAATAAAAATATTTTTCTCTGTGTTGTGGTTTTTTTTTTATCATTACTAGAAATTCATGGTGGCCATGTATTGGCGTGACACCATGAATTTCGGGCTTAGGGCTAGCTGATAATATACAGCTAGCCCTAACTCCATTATTACCTAGCTAGCCACCCGTCACCAGGGCAGCTAGAAGAGTTGGATACAGCGCCAGAAGATGGCGCTTCTATGAAAGCGCCATTTTCTGGGGTGGCTGCGGACTGCAATTCGCAGTGGGGGTGCCCAGAAAGCATGGGTACCCTGCACTGTGGATTCCAATCCCCAGCTGCCTAGTTGTACCCGGCTGGACTCAAAAATTAGGCGAAGCCCACGTCATTTTTTTTTTTAATTATTTCATGAAATAATTAAAAAAAAAAGGGCTTCTCTATATTTTTGGTTCCCAGCCGGGTACAAATAGGCAGCTGGGGGTTGGGGGCAGCCCGTACCTGCCTGCTGTACCCGGCTAGCATACAAAAAATATGGCGAAGCCCATGTCATTTTTTTTTCTTTTTGGGCAAAAAACTGCATACAGTCCTGGATGGAGGATGCTGAGCCTTGTAGTTCTGCAGCTGCTGTCTGCTCTCCTGCATACACTAGTGAATGGAGGATGCTGAGACTTGTAGTTCTGCAGCTGCTGTCTGCTCTCCTGCATACACTAGTGAATGGAGGATGCTGAGACTTGTAGTTCTGCAGCTGCTGTCTGCTCTCCTGCATACACTAGTGAATGGAGGATGCTGAGACTTGTAGTTCTGCAGCTGCTGTCTGCTCTCCTGCATACACTCGTGAATGGAGGATGCTGAGACTTGTAGTTCTGCAGCTGCTGTCTGCTCTCCTGCATACACTAGTGAATGGAGGATGCTGAGACTTGTAGTTCTGCAGCTGCTGTCTGCTCTCCTGCATACACTAGTGAATGGAGGATGCTGAGACTTGTAGTTCTGCAGCTGCTGTCTGCTCTCCTGCATACACTAGTGAATGGAGGATGCTGAGACTTGTAGTTCTGCAGCTGCTGTCTGCTCTCCTCCATACACTAGTGAATGGAGGATGCTGAGACTTGTAGTTCTGCAGCTGCTGTCTGCTCTCCTGCATACACTAGTGAATGGAGGATGCTGAGACTTGTAGTTCTGCAGCTGCTGTCTGCTCTCCTGCATACACTAGTGAATGGAGGATGCTGAGACTTGTAGTTCTGCAGCTGCTGTCTGCTCTCCTGCATACACTAGTTTCTGCAGCTGTCTGCTCTCCTGCATACACTAGTTCTGCAGCTGTCTGCTCTCCTGCATACAATGAACATTTTGAAGAAGGAAATGACATCAGACCTTTTTTTTTTTTTTTTTTTCCATCAACAATCTTTAATGGCATTGTGCACTGATTAAAAACGCAGTGAGCAAAAACGCAGCAAAAAACGCACCAAATCGCGGAAAAAACGCATGCGTTTTTGCCGCGTTTTTTTAGCCGCGGGTGCGTTTTTTAGACAAAAACGCACATAAAAACGCAGCGTGAAAAAAACGCCTAGTGCGCACATAGCCTAACATCTGAACTCTGGTCCAACCACGCCCCTCCTCTAATAAGTATCTCACTGTCAATAGACAATGTCTATTGAGAACTTTGATGTCGGTGGGGTTGGCTCTCTGAGCTTGCTTCATCCTACATCTAAAAATTGTGATGTGTCACAACTGCTGCAACTAGTAAACTAAGTGATACCTTGCTGGAATCTGGATCTCTTTTCCTATGTTATACGGTTCTCAGATGACATACCAAAAACCTGGTGACACGTTCCCTTTCAATTAGGTTTATTTGTTTTGTATTTTTTTTTCTTCGTTTTTTTTATCACAATTTGTATTAATAAAAAAATAAATAGTTAAGGCTGCTTTCACACTACGTTTTTTTAACATGTGTCATGAACGTTTTTTAAACGCAAAAACGGATCCAGTGCAAATGCGTTTTCATTTCAAAGCATTTGCAATAATGACTCGCGTCAACATGCGTTCACATGCGTTATAGTGAGGATCCATCGACTTGCAGTTTAACATTTTTCAAAAACGCTACTTGTAGCGTTTTTGAGCTGCGTCCAAATACTGTTTTTCACTGGATCCTGACTATACTGCATGCAAACGCATGTGAACTCTGGCATGCTGATAGACAGGATCCTGCTTGCTCTACTGAGCATGCCCAGAAACCAGCCTGGCGTGATCAGTCTCTCTCTCCCCCTCGCTCTCTCCCCCTCGCTCTCTCCCCCTCCCTCTCTCCCCTTCCCTCTCTCCCTTCCCTCTCTCCCCTTCCCTCTCTCCCCTTCCCTCTCTCCCCTTCCCTCTCTCCCCTTCCCTCTCTCTCCCCCTCCCTCTCTCCCCCTCCCTCTCTCCCCCTCCCTCTCTCCCCCTCCCTCTCTCCCCCTCCCTCTCTCCCCTTCCCTCTCTCCCCTTCCCTCTCTCCCCTTCCCTCTCTCCCCCTCCCTCTCTCCCCCTCCTCTCTTCCCCCTCCCTCTCTTCCCCCTCCCTCTCTCCCCCTCCCTCTCTTCCCCCCCCCTCTCTCCCCCTCCCTCTCTCTCACCCCCCTCTCTCTCCCTCGCCTGAGAGCAGCGCACGCTCGTAACCATGGTACCTTGGTTACGTGTGCAGGGAGCAGGCAGCTCGGCTCCTGGCAGCTGCGGACACTTGTAACCAAGGTAAATATCGGGTATCCAAGCAAAGCACTTCGCTTAGTTACCCGATGTTTACCTTAGTTACCAGCGTCTGCAGCTGTCAGTTGCCGGCTCCCAGTCTATCACGTTCAGTTTCCCTCATTCCCGATCACATGACTCCAATGCCCGCCCATAAACTTTAAGTGGCAGGATCCTGCAAAATAACACATGCGTTTGCATGCGTTTTTCTTTGTAAAAACAGGATCCACTTTTACAGCAAAAAAACGTTCATGACGCATGCTAAAAAAACGTAGTGTGAAAGCAGCTTAACTCTATTCCCTGCCCAGCAGCGCCGCCTCCTGCTTGACTATCAGCCTGCATGCTGTGTACCTCCAGGTCAGTCAAGCAGAAGGAGGAGACGGCTTTGGACTGGGAATAGAGCTATAGTGACAGAGGCTTCAGATCTTCTATAGTCCTTCAGCCACATTTACATATTAATTTAAACTATGATTTCTCCGTAACGGAGGAATGGACTGGACACGTAAATGTATCGGTGGACTTCTTTTGAAAAAGCGACATTTGGATATAATTATTTTTGGTGAGAAATCCTGCAGAATCATTTTTGGCACAAAAAAACCCGCAGTGGTCACTCTGAACAATGTCAAGATTTGAGATTTTTTTTTTTTATTTTTAATACACATTGTAATGTGTAAAAGTAAACCATTGGAAAATAAATTAACACAAAATCTGATTCAAGTAGGTCATTTTCTGATTATAGTTTCTTTTTAAAGTAGTTACCCAGGCTTTCATCAGTGTACAGTCACTTTGTGACTGCCATCTTGTGAATCCTTGCAGCGTGATTTGAGAACTCTTTGGTGCAGACGGCAAGACTTGAGCGGTCTTGTGACTACAGGAATGCGATGTGCATACTTCTGGTTACATACCAACTAGACGTGCGCGGTCTTGCTTAATACAAGTGAGCTGAGCAAGGCCGTGACTGTAGTCTGAATGTGGCTGGGAGTATGCATGTTGCATACTTATGATCACATGACCGCATAGTCTCGTCACTGGAGAATCCTCAGTACGCACTGCTCGCAATGTGAGGATTCACAAGTCTGCTGCCACATATAGTGACTACAAACTTGTCTGATAAGCCTGGAAAACCCTTTAAGGCTATGTTCACACAGGGCTTTTTTGGTAAGTTTTTTCCTGACCAAAACCTGATCTTGTGGCAGGAAATCTCCTTTGAGTCATCTGCGTTTTTGGTGCATTTTTCCTGGGTATTTTAGTGGCGTTTTTGTTTCAGATTTAGTGCGGACTTGCTGCTTTTTTTTTCTACAAAATAGATTGTATCAATAAAAAATGCAGCAAAGAATTGACATGCTCATTATTTAAAAACCTGACTAAAATTGCTGGTATTTGACAAAACAGTCAGGAAAAAAACCTGATGTGTTTGTGTGTGTGCGCATGAGATATCAGAAATCTCATAGACTTTGCTGGGAGTGTAAAAAGCAGCATTTTATTAGCATGGATTTGCATAAAACCAAGGCAAATCTGCAGCTAAAAAACGCAGCAAAAACTTACCACAAATATCCTGTGTGAACATAGCCTTAAGGTACCGTCACACATAACGAGATCGCAGCTGAGTCACGGTTTCTGTCACGCAGTAGCGATCCCCGTTAGCGATCTCGTTATGTGTGACACCTACCAGCGATCAGGCCCCTGCTGTGAGATCTCTAGTCATTGCAGAATGGTCCAGGCCATTTTCTTCAAAGGCGATGTCCTGCTGAGCAGGACACATCGCTGTGTTTGACACTGTGTGACAGGGTCACAGTGACTGCTGAGATCGTTATACAGGTCGCTACTGCGACCTGTATTGTTCCTGCATCGCTGGTAAGATCTGACTGTGTGACATCTCACCAGCGACCTCCCAGCCACTTACCTGCAATCCCTATCAGGTCGCATCGTTTTCGGGATCGCTGGTGAGTCGTTGTGTGTGACTGGGCCTTAACAGTGTTTTCCATTTTTCTACAGATTAAAAAACCTATGATTATTGGTAAACTTTAAAGCCCCGTCACACATAGCGATGTCGCTAGCGAGATCGCTGAAATGTCACAGGTTTTGTGATGCAACAGCGACCTCGCTAGCGATCTCTACGTGTGACACATAGCGATTGCCCTCCCCCCCCGCTGCGATCATACCTGAACGTCCTGGTTCATTTTTTGATCGTTGGTGTCCCGCTGGGCAGCATGCATTGCTGTGTTTGACGCCATAACGACGACAAGCAACATCGTTGGCGACTCAGAACTCAGCGTTCCATTGCGGTCTGAGTCATCAGAATAGCTGCTGTATGACAGTGTCCCAACGACCGCCGAGGTCATTATACGGATCGCCGTATCGTTGCTGCATCGCTAATTAGATCTGCCTGTTTGACAGCTCACTAGCGACCATGTAGCGACATACCAGCGATCCTGACCAGGTCGTATCATTGTCGGGATCACTGGAACGTCACTACATGTAACGGGACCCTTAGGGGTGCTTCACACATAGCGAGATCGCTACCGAAATCGCTGCTACGTCACGGTTTTGGTGACGCAACAGTGACCTCATTAGCGATCTCGCTGTGTGTGACACTGGCCCCTGCTGTGAGATCGCTGCTCGTTACACACAGCCCTGGTTCGTTTCTTTTGGTCGTCGCTCTCCCGCTGGGACGCACAGATCGCTGTGTGTGACAGCGAGAGAGCGACGAAATGAAGCGAGCAGAGAGCAGGAGCCGGCATCTGGCAGCTGCAGTAAGCTGTAACCAGGGTAAACATCGGGTAACCAAGGTGGTTACCCGATCTTTACCTTTGTTACCAGCCTCCGCCGCTCTCACGCTGCCAGTGCCGGCTCCCTGCTCTGTGCACATGTAGCTGCAGTACACATCGGGTTAATTAACCCGATGTGTACTGTAGCTAGGAGAGCAGGGAGCCAGCGCTAAGCAGTGTGCGTGGCTCCCTGCTCTGTGCACATGTAGCGACGTTATGATCGCTGCTGCGTCGCTGTGTTTGACAGCTAAGCAGCGATCATAACAGCGACTTACTAGGTCGCTGTTACGTCACAGAAAATGGTGACGTAACAGCGACGTCGCTGTTGCTATGTGTGAACCCAGCCTTAAGGCCCCTTTACACACTGAGACTTTCTAGCGATCCCACCAGCGATCCCAACCTGGCCGAGATCGCTACAAAGTCTCTGGTGAGTCGCTGGTGAGCTGTCAAACAGGCAAACCTGGAAAACCACGCAACAGCGATGCGGACCTGCAGAACAACCTAGCTAGTCATTGGGGACGTTGTAAAGCAGCTTTTTAAAAGGGAAGTTGCTAACGAAGTCGCTGTAAAGGCCCCTTTACACACTGAGACTTTCTAGCGATCATGCTGCACAGCGGTAAACAAAGGACCAAAGAATGGTCCTGAATAGTGATGAGCGAGTATGCTTGTTACTACTCTGTACTCGCACGAGTATCAATGTACTCGGGCTACTCGGCGGGGACCGAGTAATCTCGCGATACTCGTGCTGTACTCGTGGTCTTCATGTTGGCGCTCTTTTTACAGCCATCCCTTATGCAGGGATTGGCTGGCAGACCACTGCAATGCCACAGCCCTGTTGTGGAATTGCAGTGATTGGCCAGCCCGCACAGCGTGACCGTGCCTTTAGCCCGACACTTCCCCGCTCGGCTACGGCCCCTCCCGCACTCCACTCCGCGTGTATATATATATGCACGCTTACACACACACGCACGTTTTTTTTTTTTAATTTACAGTTTTATGGTTTCTACATGCTGCCGGGGGTCATTTCATAAAAATACTCGGGTCTCCCATAGGATAACATTGGGCTCGGTGCTCGGGCCGAGTACACGAGTATTTTGAGATGCTCGGCCTGAGCCTCGAGCTCCCGAGCATTTTAGTACTCGCTCATCACTAGTCCTGAACGATTTGTAGCGATCAGCAACTTCACAGCAGGGGCCAGGTCGCTGTGTTTCACACACTGCAATGTCGCTGGGGAGGTCGCTATAACGTCACAAAACCGGTGACGTTACAGCGATGTTGCAGTGTGTAAAGCCACCTTTAGGGTACCTTCACACTTAGCGATGCAGCAGCGATCCGACCAGCGATCTGACCTGGTCAGGATCGCTGCTGCATCGCTACATGGTCGCTGGTGAGCTGTCAAACAGGCAGATCTCACCAGCGACCAGTGAACAGCCCCCAGCCAGCAGCGACGTGCAAGCGACGCTGCGCTTGCACGGAGCTGCCGTCTGGAAGCTGCGGAGACTGGTAACTAAGGTAAACATCGGGTATGGTTACCCGATGTTTACATTAGTTACCAGCGCACAGCTGTGTGTGCAGGGAGCAGGGAGCCGCGCACACTGAGCGCTGGCTCCTTGCTCTCCTACCATAGCTACAGTACACATCGGGTTAATTAACCCGATGTGTAATGCAGCTACATGTGCAGAGAGCAGGGAGCCGCGCACACTGCTTAGCGCTGGCTCCTTGCTCTCCTAGCTGCTGTACACATCGGGTTAATTAACCCGATGTGTACAGCAGCTACATGTGCAGAGAGCCGGAGCCGGCAGCACAGGCAGCGTGAGAGCTGCAGATGCTGGTAACTAAGGTAAATATCGGGTAACCACCTTGGTTACCCGATGTTTATCTTGGATACAGCTTACCTCAGCTGTCAGACGCCGGCTCCTGCTCCCTGCTCGCTTCATTTGTCGCTCTCTTGCTGTCACACACAGCGATCTGTGTGTCACAGCAGGAGAGCGGCTTTGAAGAAAACGAACCAGGGCTGTGTGTAACGAGCAGCGATCTCGCAGCAGGGGCCAGATCGCTGCTCAGTGTCACACACAGCGAGATCGCTAATGAGGTCACTGCTGCGTCACAAAAAGCGTGACTCAGCAGCGATATCGGCAGCGAGCTCGCTGTGTGTGAAGCACCCCTTACTCTTCAAGCCTCTATCAGAAGAGTACTATAATCTCACAGTAAATTCACTTTGTGTTACTTAGTTGATTGTACTATGCATTGTGACTGCAGATTTTTTCTTGCCTGGCCTGTACATTATCCTATATATCTGTGATTAGAGTAATACCTTAAATCCAGTGTTTGTCTCATGTCGTGGCCTTACCTTGAAGTGTCTGTCCAACCCTGTTACTTAAATCAATGTTCTCATCACTGTCTTTCAGGAGCTATTGTGACAATCTTGGCTATCACCCACTAAGTGCTGCTGACTTTGGAAAGATTATGAAAAATGTATTTCCAAACATGAAGGCACGTCGCCTGGGCACAAGAGGGAAATCAAAATATCCTTTACTTCAAGTGTGTCCAGATCTGCACGGCTCCATCACAAAACATCTGTTGTAAATTACTTGCAACTAAGATTTAGTGCATGTGAAGTGTAGACCATGTTCCTTTAGAGCGCATGCACACGTCCGTGTAAATCATTCTGATCTAGGACCTCATTGCACGGCATGGTCATGGGATTCCAGATCGGAGAATGACTGGTTCCTGTGACGCTCAGGTCGAGTGATCCGCTTCCGTGGTGTGCATTGTGGTCTCTGAGTGATCCGATTTTCATAATGTCTGCCTGAGCCCTGATAGTGGAGTTCAAGGAGAAATAGCGTCAGAATTAGTCATACTGTGTGTTTTTGGGATTTTTTTTTCTTTGCGCATTTGACTTTAAAATATATAGAGTAAATGGTTTTAATAACAGAAGAATTGGATCAGGTTGTTCACCTATATCCAGCAATTTTTGGTATTGAAGTCATCAGACTATCCTTTCCATGCTCACAAAGACGATCACTAATTTATCACACAATCTAGATCTACTGCATCATTTCCAGGCTAGTTAAACATATTGGTCTTTGGAGAAATAATTATTCATGGGGTACATTAGGAATAATTGTACCTTTTGGCATGTAGAGGGTTAATGACCTCCCTATTAGCTTTATAGTAAAATTGCTAACATCTACTAGATTAATAATAATGCCCGAAGTGTCTAGGGAGAAATACTTTTACCCCTGTGGTTTACTTGAATAGTAATCGCCTCAATTCTATTTTTGGTTAATGCTATATCTAGTGGCCTTTTGCCCATCCAGGACCCAGCTCACGGGCCATCATATTCTGGCCACAAGGTTTTCAGCAGGCATTCAGCTATCTACAATATTACACAATAGAGCTGCACTTTTGTCACCTTAAGGCTATGTGCGCACTGGAAAATGGAATTTTCTCAAGAAAATTCCGCAGGCACTGAAAGATTACCGCACCCGCGGTAAAAAAACGCAGCAAACCGCACCCGAAAACCGCATGCGGTTTGCTGCGGTTTTACCGCGGTATTGCCGCGGTTTTGCCGCGTGTGGGTTGGTACATGTGCTTTATTGCATTCAATGCAATAAAGCACATTGAAAAAAAAAAAAATCATTTCCTTCTGAGATAGATAGTAGATAGATAAAGAGACAGAAGAATAGATAGAGGGATAGATAGATGACAGATCGCTGCATTTCTCACAGTCGGTAGTGAGTTCACATTACCGGCCATGGGAAATGACCGGTAATTACCTCTGCTGTCTCGCTGCGAGGCTGCATTCATTCAGCGCTGTGTGTCAGTCGCGGCTGGATGTAAGCAGCGCAGGACTTGTGGATTATGCCAGAGCTGTGGATTACGTCAGAGCTTTGTTTCGGGAGGGGTTAATAAAAGGGTGAACAAGGCTTATTTGTGTTTTATTTAAAATAAAGGATTTTTTGGTGTGTTTTTTCACTTTACTTACGGGTTGATCATGTCAGCTGTCTCATAGACGCTGCCATGATCAAGCCTGGACTTAGTGGCGGTGATCCGCCGCCATTAACTCCTTGTATTACCCTGACTGCCACTGCATCACGGCAGCAGGAAGAGCCGGGGACACTCCGGTACTGCCGCATAATGGATGCGACAGTCCCGGGGCAGCTGCGGCTGATATTCTCGGCTGCGGGAGGTGGGAGGGAGGCGGGGGACATTAACCCTGCCCCTCGCCCCCCCCAGCCTGAGAATACCGGGCCGCCGCTGTGTGCTTACCTCGGCTGGACAGTAAATATACAGCGGAGCCCACGTGTTTTGTTTTCTATATTTCCGTTTGATTTCTGTGTGTTTCTATATGTCTGTGTTCTATGTCTGTGTTCTATGTCTGTAATGTCTGTGTGTGTCTGTGATGTGTGTGTTTACTCTCTGCTCCGCTTCCTCTTCCTGTCATAATGACATCACTTCCCTGCAAAACCGCAGGCAAGCGATGTACATTACCGCAGGTTAACCGCAAAATACCACAGGGAATAACGCAGGAAAACGCGGTGAACCGCACAGAATTTGCTGCCTGCGTTATTCCCTGCGGTATTTCACGATTACATGGCAGTCAATGGAGTGAAATCGTGCAGCGCTGTGCGGAAAAGAAGTGACATGCAATTGTTTTTGCTGCGGGAATCCCGCAGCAAAACATGCAGCTGTCAAATTCCGCCTAGTGCGCACAGGATTTTTTTTTCCCCATAGGTTTTGCTGGTGAATCACTGCAGAGATGTTATGAACATTTTTTGCAGCGAAACATGCAGCAAATCCGCGGCAAAATCCGGTAAGTGCGCACAGGGCCTAAAGGTAACCTGCTACCTTGGAAAAAAATGTACGTGTAGATATAGGGGTAATCTGCTGGTAAATAGGCTTGAAGACCAATGTAGCCAGCTTATAGGAAGAGAATGAAGAATTGTATAATAGCAAATAGGGTGTAGAAGACAAGTAAACAATTGTAGTTAAATATTTTGAGGATAAAGAAATATACCTCCATAAAGAAAAAACACGTGGAGGTTCAGCACAAAAAAGAGAGCAAACCATTTAATAGAAAAAAATGCACAAATTAATAACTTACAAATACAAAACTTTACCTGTAGATATTGTGGTAAAGAGCATTTAACCTCTTCATAACTATGATGTACATTTACGTCAAAGGCTGTGTCTCTGCCTTTGATGCAGGCTCGCAGTGAGATCGCATTTTTCAGTGCACATGACGGCTGATCTGATCACCTGTCATGTATTTCTAACAGCTGCGTGTGGGTCGGAGATCTGCTGTTAACCTGTTAAAGCTTGCAGTCATTCTCTTGATGGTGGGATTTAACACTCGCTGGTGGAGAGCGTGTTATTCCTTGCACCCAACAGTTCTCCCATTACATGATTGCGGGTCAACGATGGGTTGTCATGACAGCCAGGTGTCACCTGATGACCCATGTGTCATTATAATCCTCCTGTGAATGCTGGCTGTGAGCCGGCACTCATAGGAGATCATGATTTCAGCTATACAGAGGCACTGCTCAGTATAGCACAAGCGATCAGACATTCAGAGCTTCAAGTCTCCTAAGAAGACTTGTAAATACAATAAAAAGTGAACAAAAAACGTTTTTCAAATATTTTTAATAAAAGGCAAAATTAAGCAATTAAAAATACACACATTTGGTATCGCTGCTTTCAGAAATGACCGATCAATCAAAATATAAAATAAATTAATCCCATTTGGTAAACAGCGTAACAGAAATTATTCAAAACCCCAGAATTACTGTTTTTTTCCCTGCAGCACCATTGTAATAAAGTACAAGAGGCAATCAAAACTCCGCATCTACCCAAAAATGGTATCCATAAAAATATCCCTTCAAGGCACAAGAAATAAGTCATCACTTATTCCAGTATCCTGAAAAATAAAAAATATGCAGTTCTCAGAAAATGGAAGCAAAAGCGATAATTTTTTTTAATTTTTTTTTTTTTTTTTTTTTTTTTTTACAAACTTCTAAATTTTTTGCTTGTTTTTAAATGTAAAAAAAAAATATACATTTGGTATCTAATGTACTTGTACTGCTCTGGAGAAACACATTTCCAGGTCAGTTTTAAAGAAGTTGTCCAGTTACCAAAACTGATTTTTTTTTTTCTGATAAATCTTGCTATTATGTGCCTCTCCACACATCTATCACGTTATTTTACCAATATTACCTTTTATCATGCTCTAGCATAACATCTTCATTTCTGGCTCCAGCTCTGATGGAGTTAATCGCTCTCTTGACTTCCTGGGTTCAGTTACTACAACTTCCATAATCCTTTGCAGTAACTAGCAATCTATCTCACACCCACTCTGAGCTCCACCCAAACTGTTCCCTCCCCTCAGATCTCCACCACAACAGTTCCCTCCCCTCCTTCCTGTGTGCACTGCCTAATCATGGTAATCAGGGTGTATACAGTTGGTACCATGCAGCAGAAGTCACAGAGTGGAGCAAGTTAGTGACATGTATCATCCGGTCACCTGCACAACAAGTCCCAGAGTGGAGACAGTTAGTGACATATAGCACACTATGTGTCAGAGCAGAGCATGTCACTGTCTCCACTCTGGGACTTGTTGTGCAGGTGACCGGATGCTACATGTCACTTACTGTCTCCACTATGGGACTTGTTGTGCAGGTGACAGAGTGGAGCAGATTGGTCCCATGCAGCGTCCGGTCACCTGTGCTGCTGGTAGGATTATATGATCACACTGCCGACACCGCCCGCTCTCCTGACAGCTGAGCACAGCGGGCGGGTGGACAGTGTGATCACATACTTGCGTGACAGGGGGGATTTCAGCGGAGGAAACCCCCCCGTACTCCACACTGGAGCCCGTACCTCCCACAGCTGAACGATGGTAAGCGGCGCGCTCTGCCTTCACCGCTCCACACTGGCGTCCTCCGGATCCTCCCCTCGATGCTGGGCTGTGACGTGCGGTAGTCACCGCCCACAGCCCAGTCAATCAGTGTGAGTGGCGCCGGCATCCTCTGACATAAGCGTCAAGTTTGAGAGCCCGGAAATGCCGGGACGTTAGAGGATACTGGCGGCCACAGCTCCAGGGGGTCATGTGACAGGCACTGAGCGTGCAGGATAGCGCTGCTCAGTGCCAGAACTGGAAATACAAGCCAATGGAGAAGATGCATATAATGGTAAGTGACACTCATTGGGAAAATAAAAAAATGGTTGAACCACCCCTTTAACATACAGTGAACCAAATGAAAAAAAACTCAAACAATTGCGGAATTGCACATTTTTTTGCAATTTCACCACTCTTGAAATATTTTTTCCCGTCTTCCAGTACATTGTATGGTGGAGTGATTGGCTTCATTCAAAAGTACATCTCGTCCCTCAAAAAACAAGCCCTCATATGGCAAAATTGATAGAAAAATAAAAACGTTATGGAAAAAAACTAAAGTGGAAAATGGCAAGGTCATGAAAAGGTTAAACTTCATGTAGTTGGCTTACTGGAAGAAGAGAGAGAAATGAAATTATATCCTCCCTGTAGCCTCTTGTTTCCAGTCACCAGGGAGATGCAGGGAGCAGCTACAGTCACCATTCACTACACAATGAGCGCAATGTATTCACTCCCCGGTACTTGGACAGTCTGCTCCGCCTTGTGTCTGCAGCACGTGTGTGTGTGTGTGTGTGTGTGTGTGTGTGTGTGTGTGTGTGTGTGTGTGTGTGTGTGTGTGTGTGTGTGTGTGTGTGTGTTTGTGTGTGTGTGTGTTTGTGTGTGTGTGTGTGTGTGTGTGTGTGTGGCAGGCTGTCAATGGATGTGCAGGATGAAGATCACAGCACACTCATTGTGTAGTGAATGCTGACTAACTGCTCCCTGCCCCGATGATTCATTAGAAGCAAGGAATTACAGGGAGGATTTAACTTTATTTTCTCCCTGCAGCTGCTACTTTAGTAATTCGGTTGCTTAGCATTTATACACTATTTTCCTGAAGATTACCCTTATAACTGCAGGGAAATAGCACTTCTCAAGGTCACATTGTCCCTTATAGGCTAGGTTCGCACACTGCGTCTTTTTGACGCTGCGTTTTTGTGCGTTTTTGGCCGCTAAAAACTCACCTGCGTCGAAAAAAGGCATAAAAAAGCATGCGTTTTTGCCGCGATTTGGTGCGTTTTTGGCTGCGTTTTGCGGCGTTTTTGATCTCTGCGTTTTGCTGCGTTTTTCCAATGCATTGCATGGGGGGAAAACGCAGGAAAGAACTGACGTCCATTTTTTTTAACTCAAAAACGCAGGTAAAAAAAACAGATGTGTGCGGACAGCAAAAATGAAAACTCATAGACTTTGCTGGGGAAGCAAAGTCCTGCAGTTTTGAAGCCAAAAACGCACCTGAAAAACGCGCAAAAACGCACTGTGCGCACATAGCCTTAATCTGAGTTTCCACTTAGATTGAAGAAAGCCACCACCACTGCTAGTTTGGACAGGTTGTGTATTAAATGTTTGTTCCATTTTTTTGTAATTTACTTGATTAGGGAACAGCACCAAAAAAAACCCTGGGGCCTACATAAGTAAAATTTAATTTTAAATATTTTTTTCCCCAAGTTTTGCATATTTGTACAGACTTAGTAACTAGGTTCTGATTTAGTTCGTGGAGGTGGAATTACCCCTCTGATGTGGTGAAACACAAGGCCTATAGCTGCACCATTAGCGCATGTCAAAAACTATGGTAAAAACTGCGAACATTGAGATGTGAGGTTTTTTTTGTTTTTTTTTTTGTTTTTTTTTTTTTAAAGGCAGCATTTATTTGCACCAAATACATAACATTGATGGATATTCTGCCATATATCTCGTTTTATGACCTAATGTAATGGAATGCTTAATATCCCAGTTCTTATATTAACCTTAACTATATTACGTATTGCTACAGTGGATTGAGGAAGAAAGCTTTCGTGCATATGCCATCACTGCCTAATCTGGATTTCAACAAGACGGGAGATGGGGTAATTGTTGGCTGCTTTTTTTGTTTTTACAAAGGCTTATTGTACTACTTGTCTATTTTAAAAAATAATATTTGTGGCTCAAAAAAAGCAATTATTACTTAATCCATGAAATTAAAATTAATAAAGTTTAATTACTGTTTTTTCTTTTCTGAGTTAGTTGTAATTGAATGTATTACAATACATGCACATAGATGGCTGTAGTAGTAATGTTTTGGTGCAATGTTTTTGTACTTTAGGCATGTCCACATATGTTAAATTTCCCTTGCAGAAGTTACTCAACTAAAAGCCACCCCATACATCTGAATGAGTGTGCAGGAGAAAAAGCCACAGTCTATCAGTCATTTATAAACATACTGTAGCCTTATCTCTTTTGGAAGGTGTTTTTATTACCTGTAACAATTTCCATTGGGAGAGTGTTTGTTTGTTTTTTTTAAAATATATATATATATATATATATATATATATATATATATATATATATATATATATAATATAATAAATATATATACACCGTATTTTTCGGACTATAAGACGCACCCTTGTTTTAGAGGAGGAAAAAATAGAAAAAAAATTAAAGTAAAAAATTGTGGTCATGACACACTTATTTTACTGCTGGCAGTGTTATGGAGGTAATAATATCCCCAAATTCTGTCCTCATATCCCCCATTCTAGGTACCTTCCAGGTATATATGGCCCCCATTGTAGAATATGTATGTTCCCCATCATTATATGTGTGATCCTCCAATCTGGTGTGTGTGTGTGTGTGTGTGTGTTTGTGTGTGTATATATGATCCAACCCCATCCAGGTTGTACAGTAATGCCTTTATATACAATATTATTTATTGCCTTACTTTTACAGATGTGATGCTCACCTAGCTTTCAGTTTGGTGCTGGCACTAGAGGCAAAGTCTTCCATATCTTGAGGACCTGCAGCGATGTAATGAAGAGGCAGGGCACTGTGCCGTTCATTACATCACTGCAGGTCCTTGTCAGCTACGGGAGACTTCGTTTCTAGTGCAGAGGCAGGAGCAAAGTGAAAGTAATGCGAGCCCTGAGCACAGAGACTGCAGGCTGTGCTGTGATGTATGCCGTGCTCTGGCCCGGACACTGCAGTGATCTGCACTTCCTCCGGGCCAGACATGACTGCAGCTGCACCCTGCTCCTGCCTCCTTCACATCGGACACACAGTCTCCCCAGCCTCTGCAGGAAGCCGGCGGCTGGAGCTCCCTCATGTGTCCGCTGTTTACATTAAACAGGTATTGATTTTCTGCTCCTCACACCCACTTCTAGTCACTGACAGCAGAGAGAGGTGGGCGGGGAGCAGCTAATGAATATTCCTTTACTTTAAGCAGCGGGCACATGTGGTTTCTCCAGCAGCCGGCTTCCTGCAGCAGCGACCCTCCTGTGATCCCACTGCATAGCCGCTCCCTCCACACAGCTCCCTACTCCACAGGTACCCCCCATTTTGACATTCAGACCATAAGACGCACCCCACACTTTCCTCCCAAATTTGGAGGAAAAAAGGTGCGTCTTATGGTCTGAAAAATACGGTATATGTATATGTCTATATATATTTAATGCTTCTGAGGCTAAAATGTTTTATAGCCTTCTACTTGAAAACATGGTAAAACAACACACTTTCTTGGGTTGTGTTATGTACCATTTCCTACCAATCGACCTAACATCACTATAGGCAATCTGCTTTTAAAAAATGATTGGGAAAACTTGAAATATTGTAAAGTTAGTTTTTAATTTTTTTATGTGATAGTTTTTTGGGTTTTTTTTGAGTGGAGGGTTTACATAAATCTTTGAAACCCATGTAATTTTTTCCACTTCCAATGCTCAGTGCTTATTCACTGTATAAACCTCTTGTAGCCCTTATACACATCAGACAAACCTACCCATATCAACGGTTTGGCCGATAATGTCTGTTTGACATTAAATTGTAACTGTCACTATGTAAAGTCTATTTGTGACAACCGTGCACAGTGCTGCTGATCGGTGGGGGTCCTTAGACCACCACCGATCAGTCAACATACAATTCTGAAATATGAATCTTCTTCATGAGCTGCGCACAGAACTGTTAATGGGCTTAATAGTAAGCTTATGGGTCCGTAAACTGCTCTGTGAGACCGACTGCACAGCCTCAAAGACTTACTATTGCACCTTTATTCTGTGTATGAGCTACAGACTTCAGAGCAGTATTTTGACCGTTAAGGGTCTCGGGAACTGGACCTCCACAAATCAGCAGCACTGTGCAGCGCCGGTCATATATAAGATCTTTTGTATAGATACAGTTACATTTAAAGGATCCGGTATGTTCGATTTCAAACTGCCAATCCTTTTGTCCTGCCTGAGATAAGCCACCACCAAAGATGTCTGCCAGCGGTTTTCTCATAAAAAGCATAAGAGCGCTTGGCTGACCGTTTTCATATAGAATTAATTTGCATAGAAAAAATGTAGCTTTGTAATTGTATTGTATTATTTATCTTGTGACCCTGAGTTGTTGATTGTCCAGAGCTGCATTCACAATTCTGCACTCCTTAGAACTGGAATTTCCCAGCTCACTGTCTGTAAAGTATGCCTTGGTGATTTGTATTTTGGGAAGTGTGGTCACTGAACAGTATCTTATGCAGGAAAAAATAACCTCTCTAATATTGAAGATCAGCTAAGCTGTGAGCAATGTGCCTGTTGTTGACTGTTCACAATGCCAAGAAGCAAAACTGTAAATGCAGTAAAAGCTATATCATACAAACTGTATAATAAGTAATGTGGCATATTTACATACCATAGTAGCTGAACTTGGAAAAAAAAAAGTTATAGAAGTGGAATTATGTGTGTTAGCTTTCATGAAAATGGCTGCTCTCCTTACTCTTTGTTCTTGTTTTCAGCTGGATGGCATGGAAGTATCGGCTCAGCTGCAGAATGCTGATGAAGAGGTTGTGTCTGCAGCCTGTCGCCTTGTTTGTGAGTGGGCACAGAAGGTCCTTAGTCAGCCATTTGATTCCGTTTTGGACTTGGCTCGTTTTTTGGTCAAAAGCCACTATATTGGTACTAAATCAATGGCAGCGTTGACTGTGATGGCTGGTGATTCTGCAGGTAATCCCATTTCTCTTTAGATTACATCCTTTTTTTTTTTTAATTACTGAAAATTTAGAAAAAATAAAATAATGTAATTTGTAGTGGTTCTCCACTTGGTCCACACAGCCTTTCAACCCATTTTCTACAGTTTTGTATGGAATATCTTACAAAACCTTTGCATACGATTTTTGCATATAAATTGTATGGCCAGTGCCTGACATGTTATGCCCCCATTCCTTGACAAGGATGAAGTAACAGACCTTTTACCTCCATCAAGCCAGGCAAAACATGTGACCGGTATAGATAAGCCTATTTATGTAGGTAACTATTACACCCCTTATAAAAGGGAACCTGTCACCAGATTTAGTGACTATAAGCTGCGGCCACCACCACTGGGCCCTTATATACAACATTCTAACATGCTGTATATAAGAGCCCAAACCACTGTATAGAACATAAAAAAAACACTTTATAATACTCACCTAAAAAGTCGCTCCGGTGCACACCAGTCGGATGGGTGTCTCCGTTCTCCGGGACCGGCGCCTCATCTTTTTACACACTCTCCAGCACTGAGGTCCTGCGCAGGAGCACTTTGATCTGCCCTGCTCAGGGCAGATCAAAGTATTGTAGTGCACCGGCGCAGGACCTCAATACCGGCCTGTGTTTATGACGTAGGACGCGTCATGCACCCCGGCTTCAGAAGAAGGAAGACCAAGATGGCCGAAAGAGGAGACACCCATCCGACTGGTGTGCACCGGAGCGACCTTCTGTTTTTTACGTTCTACAGAGCGGTCTGGGCTCTTATATACAGCATGTTAGGATGCTGTATATAAGAGCCCTCTGGTGGTGGCCGGAGCTTATAGTCACCAAAACTGGTGACAGGTTCCCTTTAAATACATTTGAGCTTTTGATGACAGAGTATTTATGCAGCTTAGCCACAGGAGAATGGCAGTAGTACATAAATCAATGGGCTGCCTGGTTGTGACAGGACAGGTTAGAGTGTGAGAAGGGCATCAGTCATTCTTAGGGTCCCATTGTAAGAAACCTATACCAACCTCTTTTCTTTTCTTTTCTTTTTTTTTTTTTCTTGAACTGTTTGTAATATTGTAGTGCTAACTACAGTGTTGGGCTAATACAATGAACATGCTTAACCCCTTCACGACCGGCAGATTGGCAGATTTTTCGCTTTCCGTTTTTTGTTTTTTTTTCACCATTCTTTTTCCAAGAGACGTAACTTTTTTATTTTTCGGTCAATATGGTCATGTGAGGGCTCCTTTTTTTGTGGAACGAGGTGTACTTTTAAATGAAACCATAAGTTTTACCATATAGTGTACTGGAAAACGGCAAAGAAATTCCAAATGCAGAAAAATTGCAAAAAAAGTGCGATAGCACTATAAGTTTTTGAGATATTTTCTTCACTGTGTTCACTATAAGGTAAAACTGATGTGTGGGTGTGATGCTTTAGGTCAGTGCGAGTTCGTTGACGCCAAACATGTATAGGTTTACTTTTATATAAGGAGTTAAAAAAAAAATTTTAAGTTTGTCCGAAAAAAGCGTTGCAAGTTTTACGCCATATTCCGTGACCCGTAGCGTTCTCATTTTCTTTGTCGCTCCATTGGGAGACCCAGACAATTGGGGTGTATAGCTTCTGCCTCCGGAGGCCACACAAAGTATTACACTTAAAAGTGTAAAGCCCCTCCCCTTCTGCCTATACACCCCCCCGTGCATCACGGGCTCCTCAGTTTTTATGCTTTGTGCGAAGGAGGCACACATGCACGCATAGCTCCACAATTTAGTCAGCAGCAGCTGCTGACTATATCGGATGGAAGAAAAGAGGGCCCATAACAGGGCCCCCGGCATGCTCCCTTCTCACCCCACTCTGGTCGGCGGTGCTGTTAAGGTTGTGAGGTACCCATTGCGGGTACATAGGCAGGAGCCATATGCTGTTTTCCTTCCCCATCCCTTAAGGGCTCTGGGTGAAGTGGGATCCTAATCGGTCTCCAGGCACTGGGACCGTGCTCCCTCCGCAGCCCCTGGGGAATCTGCTGGACAGGAGCCGGGTATCGTCAGGGACAAGGCCCTGCTACTGTGAGGTACTCTGTGTCCCCTTGGGGACGGCGCATGGAGCGCTTGTGTTATACACGCTGCAGCACTGCTGGGTGTGTTAGTGCGCCGGGACTACCGCGCTGACCGCGCTTGTTTGCCGGCCGCGCTTATAACTTTAGTCCCCGGCTTCTGCGGCCTAGTACCGCATACTCCCGCCCCCGGGCCTGCCAGTCAGGGGAAGGGAGGGACGCTGCAATGGACGTCAGCGCTGAGGGCTGGAGCATACTTTGTATCCTCCTCCCCCCTCACTGAGCACCGTGGGGCACCAGATTCCCGCACTTTCTAGGGCACGCCCACGGCCCCCTCCTCCTCACAGAACGCCGGCAGCCATTCCTGTCAGCACTTCTGAAGCTGGAGAGGAGAGACAACACGGCTCTGGGAGGCCCAGGCAGGGAATCTGGTGGTCACACAACCGCTTTGGGCGGTCGGTAAGCCGCACCTGTTACTAGGTGCTGGCCCCCCTGGGTGCCGAAGTGTGTATATATATATATATATATATATATATGCTTATATGCTATACATTTACTCTGTACGGTCGCACTGTTGGTTTTTGGCTATATACCCTCCCGGATTGTACTCAGAGGGGACAACAGCATGTCGTCCGCAAAAAGCAAGGGTGCCAAAGCACAGGCTTACTTTGCAACCTGTACCTCATGTGCGGCTATGCTACCGGCAGGTTCCACCTACCCTCATTGTGTGCAATGCTCGGCCCCTGTGACACTTACTCAGCCGGAGCCTCTGCCACTGGTGGCCCAGGTGGAACCACCTGCTACCACTGTCCAGGTGACAGGGACGGAGTTTGCAGTATTCGCTGACAAACTTTCTGAGTCTATGGATAAATGGTCTGCTAAGATACTAGAAGCCTTGCAGTCCAGACCGGTAACACAGGCCCCGGGCACTGTTGAATCATTGACCCCAGGCCTCCCTCGGTTGGAGCAGCAAAGTGCTCCTGGGGTGACTCATAGGTCCCAAGGTGAGGTCTCCGACACGGACCGCAGTCCCAGACCGCCTAAGCGGGCTCGCTGGGAGCTTCCCTCGACTTCATCACACTGCTCAGGGTCTCAGCAGGAGGACTCTCTAGAGGATGAAGCGGAGGTGGCAGATCAGGATTCTGATCCTGAGGCCGCTCTCAACCTAGATACACCGGAAGGAGACGCCATAGTGAATGACCTTATAGCGTCCATCAATCAGGTGTTGGATCTTTCTCCCCCAGCTCCTCCAATTGAGGAGTCAGCTTCTCAGCAGGAGAAATTCCGTTTTAGGTTTCCCAAGCGTACAATGAGTACGTTTCTGGATCACTCCGACTTCAGAGAGGCAGTCCAGAAACACCGAGCTTGTCCAGATAAGCGCTTTTCTAAGCGCCTTAAGGACACACGTTATCCCTTCCCCCCTGACGTTGTCAAGGGTTGGGCTCAGTGTCCCAAGGTGGATCCTCCAGTCTCCAGACTGGCGGCTAGATCCATAGTTGCGGTGGAAGATGGGGCTTCACTCAAAGATGCCACTGACAGACAGATGGAGCTCTGGTTGAAATCCATCTATGAAGCTATCGGCGCGTCCTTTGCTCCGGCATTCGCAGCCGTATGGGCACTCCAAGCTATCTCAGCTTGTCACTCGCAGATTAATGCAGTCACACGTGCCTCTGCTCCGCAGGTGGTGTCCTTAACCTCTCAGGCGTCGGCGTTTGCGTCCTACGCCATTAATGCTGTCCTGGATTCTGCGAGCCGTACGGCTGTAGCATCCGCCAATTCGGTGGCAGTCCGCAGGGCCATGTGGCTACGTGAATGGAAGGCAGACTCTGCTTCCAAAAAGTTCTTAACCGGTTTGCCATTTTCTGGCGACCGCCTGTTTGGTGAGCGATTGGATGAAATCATTAAACAATCCAAGGGAAAGGACTCATCCTTACCCCAGTCCAAACCAAACAGACCTCAACAACGGAAGGTACAATCGAGGTTTCGGTCCTTTCGGCTCGCGGGCAGGTCTCAATTCTCCTCGTCCAACAGGCCACAGAAGGGTCAGAGGAACTCCGATTCATGGCGGTCTAAGTCATGTCCTAAAAAGACCGCCGGAGGAACCGCTCCCAAAGCGGCCTCCTCATGACTTTCGGCCTCTTCAAACCGCATCCTCGGTCGGTGGCAGGCTCTCCCGCTTTTGCGACGCCTGGCTGCCACAGGTACAAGACCGTTGGGTGAGAGACATTCTGTCTCACGGTTACAGGATAGAGTTCAGCTCTCGTCCTCTGACTCGATTCTTCAGAACATCTCCGCCCCCCGAGCGAGCCGATGCTCTTCTTCAGGCGGTGAGCACTCTGAAGGCAGAAGGAGTGGTGATCCCTGTTCCGCTTCAGCAACAGGGTCACGGTTTTTACTCCAACTTGTTTGTGGTGCCAAAAAAGGACGGATCTTTCCGTCCTGTTCTGGACCTAAAACTGCTCAACAAACACGTAAAAACCAGGCGGTTCCGGATGGAATCGCTCCGCTCCGTCATCGCCTCAATGTCCCAAGGAGATTTCCTAGCATCAATCGACATCAAAGATGCTTATCTCCACGTACCGATTGCACCAGAGCATCAGCGCTTCCTGCGTTTCGCCATAGGGGACGAACACCTTCAGTTCGTGGCACTGCCTTTCGGCCTGGCGACAGCCCCACGGGTTTTCACCAAGGTCATGGCAACAGTGGTAGCAGTCCTACACTCTCAGGGACACTCGGCGATCCCTTACTTAGACGATCTGCTTGTCAAGGCACCCTCTCGAGTGGCATGCCAACACAGCCTGAACATTGCTCTGGAGACTCTCCAGAGATTCGGGTGGATCATCAATTTCCCAAAGTCAAATCTGACACCGGCCCAATCACTGACATATCTCGGCATGGAGTTTCATACTCTCTCAGCGATAGTGAAGCTTCCGCTGGACAAACAGCGTTCACTACAGACAGGGGTGCAATCTCTCCTGCAAGGCCAGTCACACCCCTTGAGGCGCCTCATACACTTCCTAGGGAAAATGGTGGCAGCAATGGAGGCAGTTCCTTTTGCGCAGTTTCATCTGCGTCCACTTCAATGGGACATTCTCCGCAAATGGGACAGGAAGTCGACGTCCCTCGACAGGAACGTCTCCCTTTCTCAGGCAGCCAAAGCCTCCCTTCGGTGGTGGCTTCTTCCCACTTCATTGTCGAAGGGGAAATCCTTCCTACCCCCATCCTGGGCGGTGGTCACGACGGACGCGAGTCTGTCAGGGTGGGGAGCGGTCTTTCTCCACCACAGGGCTCAGGGTACCTGGACTCAGCCAGAGTCCTCCCTTCAGATCAATGTTCTGGAGATAAGGGCAGTGTATCTTGCCCTAAAGGCGTTCCAGCCGTGGCTGGAAGGCAAGCAGATCCGAATTCAGTCGGACAACTCCACCGCGGTGGCATACATCAACCACCAAGGCGGAACACGCAGTCGGCAAGCCTTCCAGGAAGTCCGGCGGATTCTGCTGTGGGTGGAAGCCACAGCCTCCACCATATCCACAGTTCACATCCCGGGCGTAGAAAACTGGGAAGCAGACTTTCTCAGTCGCCAGGGCATGGACGCAGGGGAATGGTCCCTTCACCCGGACGTGTTTCAAGAGATCTGTTGCTGCTGGGGGATGCCGGACGTCGACCTAATGGCGTCCCGGCACAACAACAAGGTCCCGGCATTCATGGCACGGTCTCAAGATCACAGAGCTCTGGCGGCAGACGCATTAGTTCAGGATTGGTCGCAGTTTCAACTGCCTTATGTGTTTCCTCCTCTGGCACTGCTGCCCAGAGTGTTGCTCAAGATCAGGTCCGACTGCCGCCGCGCCATCCTCGTCGCTCCAGACTGGCCGAGGAGGTCGTGGTACCCGGATCTGTGGCATCTCACGGTGGGCCAACCGTGGGCACTACCAGACCGACCAGACTTGCTGTCTCAAGGGCCGTTTTTCCATCTGAATTCTGCGGCCCTCAACCTGACTGTGTGGCCATTGAGTCCTGGATCCTAGCGTCTTCAGGGTTATCTCAAGAGGTCATTGCCACTATGAGACAGGCCAGGAAACCAACGTCCGCCAAGATCTACCACAGGACGTGGAGGATATTCTTATCCTGGTGCTCTGATCAGGGTTTTACTCCCTGGCCATTTGCCTTGCCCACTTTTCTTTCCTTCCTTCAATCCGGATTGGAAAAGGGTTTGTCGCTCGGCTCCCTTAAGGGACAAGTCTCAGCGCTCTCTGTGTTTTTTCAGAAGCGCCTAGCCAGACTTCCACAGGTACGCACGTTCCTGCAGGGGGTTTGTCACATAGTCCCTCCTTACAAGCGTCCGTTAGAACCCTGGGATCTGAACAGGGTGCTGATGGCTCTTCATAAACCACCTTTCGAGCCAATGAAGGATATTTCTCTTTCACGCCTTTCGCAGAAAGTGGTCTTCCTAGTAGCAGTCACATCACTTCGGAGAGTGTCTGAGCTAGCAGCGCTGTCATGCAAAGCCCCTTTCCTGGTGTTTCACCAGGACAAGGTGGTTCTGCGTCCGGTTCCGGAATTTCTCCCTAAGGTGGTATCCCCCTTTCATCTCAATCAGGATATCTCCTTACCTTCTTTTTGTCCTCATCCAGTTCACCAATGTGAAAAGGATTTGCACTTGTTAGATCTGGTGAGAGCACTCCGGCTCTACATTTCTCGTACGGCGCCCCTGCGCCGCTCGGATGCACTCTTTATCCTTGTCGCTGGCCAGCGTAAAGGGTCACAGGCTTCCAAATCAACCCTGGCTCGGTGGATCAAGGAACCAATTCTCGAAGCCTACCGTTCTTCTGGGCTTCCGGTTCCCTCAGGGCTGAAGGCCCATTCTACCAGAGCCGTGGGTGCGTCCTGGGCTTTGCGGCACCAGGCTACGGCTCAGCAGGTGTGTCAGGCGGCTACCTGGTCGAGCCTGCACACTTTCACGAAACACTATCAGGTGCATACCTATGCTTCGGCAGATGCCACCCTAGGTAGGCGAGTCCTTCAGGCGGCGGTTGCCCACCTGTAGGAAGGGGCCGTTTTACGGCTCTATTACGAGGTATTATTTTACCCACCCAGGGACTGCTTTTGGACGTCCCAATTGTCTGGGTCTCCCAATGGAGCGACAAAGAAGAAGGGAATTTTGTTTACTTACCGTAAATTCCTTTTCTTCTAGCTCCAATTGGGAGACCCAGCACCCGCCCCTGTTCCCTTCGGGCTGTTGTTCTTTGTGTACACATGTTGTTCATGTTGAATGGTTTTCAGTTCTCCGAACTTCCTTCGGATTGAATTTACTTTAGACCAATTTTTAAGTTTCCTCCTTCCTGCTTTTGCACCAAAACTGAAAAGCCCGTGATGCACGGGGGGGTGTATAGGCAGAAGGGGAGGGGCTTTACACTTTTAAGTGTAATACTTTGTGTGGCCTCCGGAGGCAGAAGCTATACACCCCAATTGTCTGGGTCTCCCAATTGGAGCTAGAAGAAAAGGAATTTACGGTAAGTAAACAAAATTCCCTTCTTTCGGGATCTATGGCTCAGTGATGGCTTATTTTTTGCGTCTCGAGTTGGCGTTTTTAATTGTGCCATTTTTGCGCAGATGCTACGTTTTGATTGCTTATAATTGCATTTTGTGCAAAATTTGTGGCGACCAAAAAACTTAATTTTGGCGCTTAGAATTTTTTTTGCCGCTTTTCAGTTTACTGATCAGATTAATTGATTATATATTTTTTTTTTACTTTTTTTTGTATTTTTCTAGTCCCCCTAGAGCAGGGGTCTCAAACTCGGCGGGGTGTATGGGCCGCACAGAGGAAAAAAAATAATTTGGGGGGCCGCATTCTTTGCAGGACAAAGTGACATTTTTATTGGTACCATATAGAATATATATATATTTAATTTTTTTTTTTTACACACCTTTGGATCGCTGATTTTGAACATTTTCACTTGTTCATTATAGCAAACATGCACATTCTTTGTTTAAATATAAACTTTTTTTTTTTTTTTTACATTTTACTCCTTTCTTGTAACTAATAGTCTTACAATTACCACTATATAGAAATTTTGACCAACATCTTTTAGTAATGTTCCCCATATTGTTGTAACGTGCCCATCCTTGTCCCCTTGTAGTATTGTGCCCCATCCCACAGTAATGTGCTCATCCTTGTCCCCTTGTAGTATTGTACCCCAACCTAGTCCCCATCCCACAGTAATGTGCTCATCCTTGTCCCCATCCTAAAGTAAAGTTCCTCATCCTTGTCCCCATTTTGTAGTAATGTGTTCATCCTTGTCCCCATGTTATAGTAATGTGTCCATCCTTGTCCCCCATCTTATAGTAATGTTCCCCATCCTTGTCCCCATCCTAAAGTACTGTCCCCATTCTATAGTAATGTGCCCATCCTTTAGTAATGTGCCAACCTTGTCCCCACCCTATAGTAATGTTCCCAGCATTATCCCTATTCTATACAGGTAAAATATATCTTTGTATCGTGTTAGCCAGTAGAGATAAAAAATTGTTTTAAAGAACTGAAGTCCTCAGTGGTTGATGCCTTTTAATGGTTAACTATTCTATAGTAATGTTTCCCATCCTTGTCCCCTTGTAGTAATGTCCCTATCCTACAGTAATGTGCCCACCTTGTCCCCATCCTGTAGTAATGCCCCCACCCTATAGTAATGTCCCCATCCTCTAATAATGTGCCCATCCTAGTCAGTAAAGTGTGCACTTTGTCCCCATCCTGTTGTAATGGGTCTGCAGCTCCCCTCACCTTCCACAGACGCCGGAGTGAAGCTGAGGGGAGTGGTCTGCGGCCCCAGATCCACAGTGATTGGAGAGATCGGTCACAAGGCCAGTCTCTCCAATCAGAGCTGGGGGCGGGTGAAACACAGGTCACCCAGCTCCATCCAATGATCAGGGCTACAGCTGCCTTGATCTTGGCTGGATTTCAATGTTTCAGCGATTTTCAATGGCTGAAACATTAGTGGCTGTGATTGACTGAGCGGCGTTCGTCAGGCAATCACAGCCTCCGTAGGTCCTGGGAGGAGACACCACCCCTCCTGTCAGGCAGAGGTCCCCTCCTCCCCGAATCTAAGGTATTTGCACAGCGATCGCAGCCACCGGGACTGCGATTTCGCCATGACGTACACTGGGTACGTCATGGGTCCTTAAGTACCAGGGAGCCATAACGTACCCAGTACGTCATAGGTCGCTAAGGGGTTAACGTCCAACACACACACACACACCATTCTTCTCACCTGTCCCGCGCTGCCTCATCTCTGCTTCGTGATCTCTCACATAAATCACTGACAGAGACATTGCACCTGCCGCGATAGTGAACAGGGGCACGGGCCTGGGGGCCGCACAAACTACTCTGAGGGGCCGCATGCGGCCCGCAGGCCGCGTGTTTGAGACCTCTGCCCTAGAAGAGGGCTATATGGATCAACAATCTGATCGCTCTGCCACATCTGCTGATCACAGCTATACAGCTGTAAACAGCAGATATGGTCACTTTCTGCTTCACTCGGCCTGGGCCGAGTGAAACCGAAAGTAATTCATGTCAGCTACAGGAGTCATCACATGACCCTGTGCTACCATGACAACTACCGGAAGTCACATGGTCACGTCATGTGACTTCCTCTACCGGCTAATCTCGTTATGCGCCATAATAAAATGTATCTTTTTATTGTAGGATTGAAAGGAATAACCCAGACATCTGCATTTGTGCCTATGTCTGAAAGCAACGCTTTCCACCCCCAAGTGAAGACCCTGGCTTCCCCCGTAGATGCCAAACAACAGCTTCAAAGGAAAATCCAGAAAAAGCAGCAAGAACAAAAGCTACAGTCACCTTTACCTGGAGAGCTGCAAATAAAAAAACAAGATGGGCCCGCACCCAACGGAATAACTAGTATTTGTAACGGAAGCCCTGCAATCCTTTCTCCTCAGCCCATTGGAATTGTTGTGGCCGCTGTTCCGAGCCCAATTCCGGTAATTTTCATGCGTTGGCTTATAGCAATTTTATTGCCAGATATTGAGATGTAAATTTGTCATCTAGGTCTGCACTTGCCTTTAGAGCCAATTCTGTTGTACAGCTACATTTTTTTGTTGAATCCCCTCATATTCTGCTGACTCTGGTAAATCACATTTATGGGAATTGTAGTCTTACACAAAATACTACACAGTGGTTTCATGTAGGAAAGGCTATTGCTGGCCATACACATTAGATGGCTGTTGGCCAAACGATACTTTGGGTCAGCTCTTCCACACCCATGAGCAATCGTTCAGCCGAATGCTCTTGTGCTCTCTGTGTGAAGCAGTCACTAAAAAATACTGGCGACAGGTTATCTATTGGAAAATAAGGCAATCGACAGCCCAAGATCGGACATGCCCGATCTACATCTTCTATAACAATCTGTGTCCCCCATACATATTAGAGTGTCAGATCTGTAGATATCAGCAGACTTGGCCAACATTAATTGGTGTTTGGTGGACCTTACCCTTCCCAGAAAGGGGCTAAGCTGTAAGTGGTTTCAATAACATAAAGCTGATTATTAATTCTTGTCTGGACTGTTCCAATACAGGTTGTAAATAAGTAAAGCAAGAATTTTGCAAAATTAATATTTTTTTTATAAATTTATGTAGCTCCAATAATGTTGTCAATGCCGACCATGTTTCCACCAGAATTTTACTCCCTTCGGGACCAGGCAATCTTTTCTTTTTTTTCGTTCTTTGTTTTTTTTTACGATTTAGTTTTCCCTCGGTTTGTTCCAAGAGCCATAACTTATTTTATTTTTCTGTCGATATAGCCATGTGAAGGCTTGTTTTTGTGGGATGTTGTACTTTTGAATAACACCATTAATTTTATGTACTGTAATGCTAAGCGGGGAATAATGTAGAAAAAAAATGTTGCTTGCATCACAATTTTCCGACAGCTGTAATGTTTTCAATTTTGGGGGTTTAGAGCTGTGCTAGGGCTTGTTTTTTTGCTCCCCAAACTGATTTTTTTTATTGATATTATTTTGAGGTATATGCAATGTATTAATCATTCAATTTTTTACTGTTTTTGCATTGGCCAAAAAACTGCAATTCTGGTGATTTTTGATTTGATTATTTTTTCTCTCGTTACATGGTTTACCACTCTGCTTAATTTATTTTATATTTTGATAGATCAGACTTTTACAAAAGCAGCGATACCAAATGTGTATTGTTATTTTTTATTGCCACAGCATTGCTGTATATGACAACACATTAACGTCCCGCAATTGTGTCACAGGAGCGCCAATGAGGGATCAGAAGGGCTCCACGCACGACTGTTAGACACAGATAAAGGCTGAATGATTCAGCCTTCGTCTGCAGGAAAGATGCGGGCTCATTATGCGAGCCTGCATCACAGGCAGGGAGACGACTCATGGGTTGTTAAGGGGTTTTAAAAGTGATGTCCTAGAAGAACACACACAACAAAAGCTTCTCCAGGAAAGCTGTTTCTCTCCATTACTTAAGCTGGGTTTACACACTGCAACATCTCAAACGACATCGCTGTAACGTCACCGGTTTTGTGACGCAATAGCGATGTTGTTTGCGATGTTGCAGTGTGTGAAACCTATCAGCGACCCGGCCCCTGCTGTGAAGTTGTAATCGTTACAAATCGTTCAGGACCATTCCTAGGTCCTTTGTTTCCCGCTGTGCAGCATGAAGTTTCAGTGTGTGAAGACTTTGCAGAGACTTTGTTAGCAACTTCCCTTTCAAAAGGCTGCTTATCAACGTCCCCAACAACCAGCTAGGTCGCTCTGCAGGTCTGGATCGCTGTTGAGTTGTTGGCCAGGTTTGCCTGTTTGAACGCTCACCAGAGACTTAGCAGAGACTTAGGGAGGTCGCTGTTACGTCACAAAACCGGAGACGTTACAGCGATGTCCTTTGCGATGTTGCAGTGTGTAAACCCAGCTTTACACATTTCTGATGAGAGGTGAGGTAGACAATTATTAAAGGTAAACTTTAGAAGGTAAAGATTACTGTTACCTGTCGTCAAGATAATGGAAAAAGGACACACGTGCTTATGATGGCTACAAGAAATAGAGGACGATGAGAGCCTTCCATAGGTAATCTTTATAATTTCAAGGCTTCCTTATCTTTGCTGTTGACACTTTCCACCAACCAAGCCTTTGTAGAGAGGGCTCCATATACAGCAGTACACTTTCATTGCCTTTCTGATGTTATTTGTGTAACCTAGAAGTTGTCCATTAGTATACCTCTTAATGTTTAATAGATGAGCTTGCTCATTATAGTCAGTCTGTGCAGCATAGCTGTAAGTAACATGTTACAGTACCAGGACAGGAAAAGCCTTCGAAAGTCCAGGGTAAAAGCTGCTGGCTATTCAAGTGTCCACGATGTACATACATATACAGTGTTATATACCGTATTTTTCGGACCATAAGACGCACTTTTTTCCCCTCAAATGTTGGGGGAAAGTGGGGGGTGAGTCTTATGGTCTGACTATAAGGTTGCGGGTGCGGGGAATGAGGGTGGAGCGGGTCATCGGCGGCACCAGCAGGCTGTAGCAGCCTGCCGCAGCCTGCCGTGACCACGTGGGCCCGCTCATTACATATGCACGCCCATCCTCCCGCCCATCATCTCTCAGCGAAACCGGCGCTGACAGGTGGGCGGGGTGATGGGAGGGGTGCGTGCATAATTAGCAGCCGGCCGTGATCACCCCTGGCAACTACAGCCTGGAGTGATCATGTGCGGCTGTATTCACTGCTCCCCGCGCATCATTATCAACGCGGGGTGCAGTGAATCAGTGTACTCACCCGTCACCGTGTGTGGAGCCGCCCCCCTGCAGCATCGCGTCTTCCTGTCTGTGCCAGCGGTCAGCTGATCTGGACACTAGCGGCGCGCACCGCGATGACGTCATCGCTGTGCGCGCCGCTAGTATCCACCAGAATCGATCAGCTGACCGCCGGCACAGACAAGAAGACGCGATGCTGCAGACAACGGTGACGGCTCCACACAGCGGCGCTGCAGCTGAGACAGAGATCGGTGCTTCAGGGAGTGAGGAAGGGTAAGTATAAACGTTTATTTTTTTCTTTCCTGTGCCACAGGATACACGCCATTTACTAGGAGGGGGCATTTCATGAGCAGGATGGATGGGGGCATTTCATGAGCAGGATGGATGGGGGCATTTCATGAGCAGGATGGATGGGGGCATTTCATGAGCAGGATGGATGGGGGCATTTCATGAGCAGGATGGATGGGGGCATTTCATGAGCAGGATGGATGGGGGGCATTTCATGAGCAGGATGGATGGGGGGCATTTCATGAGCAGGATGGATGGGGGGCATTTCATGAGCAGGATGGATGGGGGGCATTTCATGAGCAGGATGGATGGGGGCATTTCATGAGCAGGATGGATGGGGGCATTTCATGAGCAGGATGGATGGGGGCATTTCATGGGGGATGGGGGGTATATTATTAGCAGGATGGGGGGTATATGAGCAGGATCATATACAAAGCAGGAGGATCCTTATCAGAATGGGGTACCTTAGTAGAGAATTTGGGGACATTACCCCCATAACAATGTCAGCAGCAGATCCTCGCCCCATAACAGTGTGTCATGACCATATTTTTTGGTTAAAATTTTATTTTCCTATTTTCCTCCTCTAAAACCAGGGTGCGTCCTATGGTCAGGTGCGTCTTATAGTCCGAAAAATACGGTGTGTATATATATATATATATATATATATATATATATATATATATATATATATATATATA
Source organism: Anomaloglossus baeobatrachus (assembly GCF_048569485.1). Taxonomy (NCBI): domain Eukaryota; kingdom Metazoa; phylum Chordata; class Amphibia; order Anura; family Aromobatidae; genus Anomaloglossus; species Anomaloglossus baeobatrachus. Next base: position 482,225,169 of record NC_134356.1, read on the forward strand.
TATATATATATATATATATATATATATACATACACACACACACACACACACACACACACATACATACATACATACATACATACATACATACATACATACACATATATATATGTATGTGTGTGTGTATATAATATATATATATAATAACACACACTACTGGCCAAAAGTTTGGACACACCTCATTCAAAGAGTTTTCTTTATTTTCATGACTGAAAATTGTAGATTCACATTGAAGGCATCAAATCTATGAATTAACACGTGTGGAATGAAATACTTAAAGTGTGAAACAACTGAAAATATGTCTTATATTCTAGGTTTTTTTAAAGTAGCCACCTTTTGCTTTGATTACTGCTTTGCACACTCTTGGCAATCTCTTGATGAGCTTCAAGAGGTAGTCACCGGAAATGGTTTTCATTTCACAGGTGTGCCCTGTCAGGTTTAATAAGTGGGATTTCTTGCCTTATAAGTGGGATTGGGACCATCAGTTGTGTTGGGCAGAAGTCTGGTGGATACACAGCTGATATTCCTACTGAATAGACTGTTAGTATTTGTATTATGGCAAGAAAAAAGCAGCCAAGTAAAGAAAAACGGGTGGCCATCATTACTTTAAGAAATGAAGGTCATTCAGTCCGAAAAATTGGGAAAACTTTGAAAGTGTCCCCAAGTACAGTGGCAAAAAACAAACGCTGCAAAGAAACTGGTTCACATGAGGACCGCCCCAGGAAAGGAAGACCAAGAGTCACCTCTGCTGTGGAGGATAAGTTTATCCGAGTCACCAGCCTCAGAAATCGCAGGTTAACAGCAGCTCAGATTAGAGACCAGGTCAATGCCACACAGAGTACTAGCAGCAGACACATATCACAAGAACAACTGTTAAGAGGAGACTTAGGGTACCTTCACACTTTAGCGATGCAGCAGTGATCCGACCAGCGATCTGACCTGGTCAGGATCGCTGCTGCATCGCTACATGGTCGCTGGTGAGCTGTCAAACAGGCAGATCTCACCAGCGACCAGTGACAAGCCCCCAGCCAGCAGCGACGTGCAAGCGACGCTGCGCTTGCACGGAGGCGGCGTCTGGAAGCTGCGGACACTGGTAACTAAGGTAAACATCGGGTATGGTTACTCGATGTTTACCTTAGTTACCAGCTCACACCGCTTAACTTAGCGTGTGCAGGGAGCAGGAGCCGGCACTGGCAGCGTGAGAGCTGCGGAGGCTGGTAACGAAGGTAAATATCGGGTAACCACCTTGGTTACAGCTTACCGCAGGCTGTCAGACGCCGGCTCCTGCTCCCTTCAGATTCAGGATTGTTGCTCTCTCGCTGTCACATACAGCGATGTGTGCTTATCAGCGGGAGAGCAACAATAAAAAAACGAACCAGCACTGTGTGTGACGAGCAGCGATCTCACATCAGGGGCCAGATCGCTGCTCAGTGTCACACACAGCGAGATCGCTAATGAGGTCACAAAAAACGTGACTCAGCAGCGATCTCAGTAGCGATCTCGCTGTGTGTGAAGTACCCCTTAGTGCAGCAGGCCTTCATGGTAAAATAGCTGCTAGGAAACCACTGCTAAAGACAGGCAACAAGCAGAAGAGACTTGTTTGGGCTAAAGAACACAAAGAATGGACATTAGACCTGTCGAAATCTGTGCTTTGGTCTGATGAGTCCAAATTTGAGATCTTTGGATCCAACCACCGTGTCTTTGTGCGACACAGAAAAGGTGAACGGATGGACTCTACATGCCTAGTTCCCACTGTGAAGCATGGAGGAGGAGGTGTGATGGTGTGGGGGTGCTTTGCTGGTGACACTGTTGGGGATTTATTCAAAATTGAAGGCATACTGAACCAGCATGGCTACCACAGCATCTTGCAGCGGCCTGCTATTCCATCCGTTTTGCGTTTAGTTGGACCATCATTTATTTTTCAACAGGACAATGACCCCAAACACGCCTCCAGGCTGTGTAAGGGCTATTTGACTAAGAAGGAGAGTGATGGGGTGCTACGCCAGATGACGTGGCCTCCACAGTCACCAGACCTGAACCCAATCGAGATGGTTTGGGGGTGAGCTGGACCGCAGAGTGAAGGCAAAAGGACCAACAAGTGCTAAGCATCTCTGGGAATTTCTTCAAGACTGTTGGAAGACCATTTCCGGTGACCTCTTGAAGCTCGTCAAGAGAATGCCAAGAGTGTGTAAAGCAGTAATCAAAGCAAAAGGTGGCTACTTGGAAGAACCTAGAATATAAGACATATTTTCAGTTGTTTCTCACTTTTTTGTTAAGTAAATTCATAGTTTTGATGCCTTCAATGTGAATCTACAATTTTCAGAGTCATGAAAATAAAGAAAACTCTTTGAGTAAGAAGGTGTGTCCAAACTTTTGGTCTGTACTGTGTATAGATAGATAGATAACTACAGACCTGTCTCTAATCTCCCATTCATCTCAAAACTCCTGGAACGCCTGGTCCATTCCCGTCTAATCCGCTATCTGTCAGATAATTCTCTCCTCGACCCTCTACAATCCAATTTCCACTGCTTACATTCTACTGAAACTGCTCTTACTAAAGTCTCTAATGATTTACTAATAGCTAAATCTAATGGTCAGTACTCCCTGCTGATCCTCCTGGATCTCGCTGCTGCATTCAATACTGTGGATCACCAGCTCCTCCTCACTATGCTCCGCTCTATCGGGCTCAAGGACACCGTTCTTTCTTGGTTCTCCTCTTACCTCTTTGATTGCTCATTCACTGTATCCATTGCCGGATCCTCTTCCTCTCCTCTTCCCCTTACGGTCGGGGTTCCTCAGGGTTCAGTCCTTGGCCCCCTCCTTTTCTCTCTATACACAGCCCCTATTGGAGAAACCATCAGCAAATTTGGTTTTCAGTACCATCTCTATGCTGATGACACCCAACTGTACACATCTTCTGGCATCACCACTGCACTATTACAAAATACTACCGATTGTCTGTCCGCTGTCTCTAACATCATGTCCTCCCTCTATCTAAAACTGAACCTGTCAAAAACTGAACTTCTTCTATTTCCTCCCTCTCCTAACCATCCGAAACCCAATATTACCATTTCTGTTTGTGGCTCTACCATTACGCCCCAGAAGCACGCCCTCTGTCTTGGGGTTATATTTGACTCCGATCTCTCCTTCACTCCCCACATTCGTTCACTCGCTCGTTCTTGTCAATTCCACCTCAAAAACATCTCGAGAATTCGACCTTTTCTTACTGTTGACTCTGCAAAAACTCTTATTGTCGCTCTCATTCATTCTCGCCTGGATTATTGTAATTCTTTACTAATTGGTCTCCCTGTTACTAAACTCTCCCCTCTCCAATCCATTCTGAATGCCGCAGCCAGGATCATTTTCCTCTGCAACCGCTTCACTGATGCCTCTGCTCTTTGTCAGTCATTGCACTGGTTGCCCATCCGCTACAGAGTCCAATACAAACTTATCACTCTCACTCACAAAGCTCTCCATGGTTCTGCACCACCCTACAATCTCCTCCCTCATCTCTGTCTATCACCCCACCCTAATGACCTAAGACTAACATCCTCAACAATTCGAACCTCTCACTCCCGTCTTCAACATATCTCACGAGCTGCGCCTATGCTCTGGAACACACTACCAAGAGCAATCCAATTAATTCCCAGCATCCACACCTTTTAAGCAGGCCCTAAAAAATCATTTCTTTAGACTAGCCTATCACCTCACTGCCCTGATCTAATCTAGTCCCTTTCTGCCCTTCCCAAAAATGTACTTTCAATTCTTGTCCCCTGTACCTGTATAAATTCTGGGTGATGACTGGTCCATGCAGCTGGTTTTGAATCCCCTATTAAATCTATGGCTGGACCATATATAACAAGCTTTTCTCCCCCCCATTCACCTTTTGTGCCTCCCCTATTTCCTCATAGACTGTAAGCTTACGAGCAGGGCCCTCACTCCTCCTGGTATCCTAATTTTGTTATTTTGTGTTGTCTCATATTGTCTGTACATGTCCCCTCTGAATTGTAAAGCGCTGCGGAATATGTTGGCGCTATAGAAATAAAACTTATTCGATAGATATGGATAGATAACATTGCACACGTTTGCAACATAATTCTACACAAAATGTACACCAGTGCAAACTCCAGGCACACATTTTGATGCATAGATGCCCTGTTCACACATTTATACAAAAACTGCAGCCCATTCAGACACCCACATTGCTCACTTTTGCACACATTCTGCACAGATATCGGACACACACAATGTACATACCTGCACAGATTCCAGGGACACTCTACACACCAAGAACTGTGACTATTCCAGACTAACCTTCTACACACCTGGTCACACAATGGACTCCTACCTGCACATACCAAATACAGGGATTCTAGCCACACTCCAGACTGTCACACATAGGCTGGGTTCACACAACCGTATTTTTTCTATCTAAGAAAAACGGTCTGATTATACTGATCAAAGCGGGATCTATTTTTCTCGCCGGTGGAGGATTAAAAAAAAAAAAGGACTTGTGCACGGCCTCATTGAATAACATTGGTCTGAGTGTGATCAGATTTTTTGACGGATCACACTCGGATGGAATATAGTCATCTGCGCCAGCCCTTACTGTGCTTGCACCCCTTGCAGAGAACACATGCAAGCATGTAAAGACATTTATCTGTTTTATTTATTTTTATTTTATTTTATCACACTATTACAGACGCAATAATTCAAAATATGTTTACTTTTTACATTTTTAATCATTTTAAATGGGGTTAAAATAGGGCGATTAAAAATTTTTATACATGTATATTTTTTACTTTTTTTTTTTTAACCTTACTTTTTAGTTCCCTTAGCGGGTTTGAACCTGCAATTGTCCGATTGCTTGTGCTATATTCTGTAATACCGCAGTATATTGAAAAAAAATATGGACTCCAGCCACCAGTTAGTCTTTGTAGTAGTACTGTCATGGCAGGCACAGTGATTTTCAAGTATGCACCTCGCTGCAATGGCAACCTTTTAGCACCCTGTGATGTAATTGTGTGTTTCCAGGATTCACAATATTGAGAGCAGCATTTAAGTGGTTAACAGCAGTAGCCAGTAATTTAAGTGAAGATAACAATTTTATTTTTATTTCTACTAAAAGTTTGCTGTCTCTTTTTCAACTTGAGACACTTGACGTTTTATGGTTCACAGTTACACTGCATATTTCTTCTCTATATGTTACTACTGTCGCTTATGAGCGTGTGTTTCGGGAGGTAGTGGAGCATTATCTCCACTGTTCTAAATTTGCAGTGCACAGAAGACACCAATGAAATCTTCACCCATTCTGGAGCTGAGATCATAGAAAAATGATCATTTGAAGTCCTATAATGGCCAGAAATAAAGCTGCTCCTTATGTATTTACATACCAAGGTTTAACCTAAGGAGTCACCTAAAACTTTAGATTTGCTTTAATAAATATTGGTATTCCACATAAAAGAACAATTCCAGATCATTTTTTTTTATAAGGAATATAGAATTGTGCGTTAAATCTGTGCTGTTCTTATCCCGCTAACAAATTTATGAATGGTCAACCAGGTGTTACCATTCCCCTCTGATTCTGTCAGCCCTGATTGGGCAGTTGGCAGTGTGAGGACCCCCCAAATGTTAAACCTGAGTTTAATAATGTTAATTAACACATACATATTTTGTTATTTTGAATAGTTGATTTCTTATAATTATTATAACTTCTTTGCACTAAACTATTACATTTCTTTATAACAGGTGCAAAGAACACGGCCACTTGTGACCTCACCTAGTCCCATCGGATCCTCTGAGGGGAAAGTCCTACCGTTAAATGTTCAAGTGGTCACTCAGCACATGCAGTCTGTAAAGCAGTCACCAAAGACTCCCCAAAATGTTCCAGCAAGTCCTGTTGGTGATCGATCTGCTAGACATCGCTACGCTCAGATCTTGCCTAAGCCAGCCAGTTCTAATCCTTTGACGATCCGTTCACCCACCACTGTGGTTATCACCAGTAGCCCAATTAAAAATGTGGTGCCAGCATCACATGTTAGCGCTTTGAATGTTGTGAAAATGACCACAATATCTCTTGCTCCCAGTAATGCTACTACTTCTGTGAAACAGACAACACCTGTGAGCAGCAGTGGAAGTTTAACAGATGACAATAGGACTGTGCCACAAATCAGAAATGGCTCTGTAGTTTCTTTGCAATCTCCTGTACCTAGAATGGGTACCCCTGTGGCATCTTCAGTGGAGGTAAAAACTGAGCCTGAAATAGTGACTGACGAGAATCAAGTACAGTGCCAAGAGAACACAGATGGTTCAAAGTCTAGAAAAGCAACGCCTGTTATGTTATTTACACCCAAAGCCAGTCAGGATAAACAATCTCTAGATATTGCTCGTGACACTCAGACCGTTAAAGTCCTTGATCAAAGGGTAGAGGGAACAAGGACCAAATGTAAAAGTCGCTCATTTGAAGGCACTTCTGTTTCCTCAGCAGGCAGCAGTCAAGGTACTGTGACTCTGTGTGTTGCATCCCCAATCTTGTTCAACAGTGGCCCCAGTCCAATCACTATAAATGATCCTGCTGTAAGAGACCTCAGATTGTCTAGTAAGAGTCCCAGGAAGCGTTTGACTCCTACAGTTCAAGACTTGCAGATACCGCCAGCTAAAAAATCACTTATTGGTCAACTCTCTTTAGCCACTTCAGAGTGTCAGAGACCGGGAGCAGTTAGTAGTGTTAAGAAAGTTCAGAAAGTATTGACATCGAAAAATGATCATGCAGTAAATGTTACTTTAGTACCCAGTGATGGCACGCAGCAAGGAAATACTGCAGAGATGGTAACAAATTATTCCTTGAGTTGTGTTGAAAAGACCACTGATCCTCCTCAAGAGCTCATAGCCACCTCCCAGGACATTAAAGTGAAACTAGAAGGTAGCGTGTTTAAATTTGTCAATGATTCAAAGTCTGATATCCCCTTTGATCAAAACACTTGGCAGGAGATTGCTGAAAGTTCAAATTTCACATCTGGTAATTGCGAACAGGCTCAAACTATTGGTGTCCTGGATATGCCAGGAACTTCTGGTGCTGATAACTTGCAAAAAACTGTGTGGGAACCTGTAGACTTTGAAGGACTACCACAAGACGCTTACAGCCAGCAACTTGAGGATTCATCTTTGAATCAGCTTCAAGCACATTCTTCTAACCAGTTACCTCAGCGCTCTGATCTCACAGACCCTCCTAACACTGACAGTTTCTTTTCATTTGATGATGATCTCACACAAGACAGCATTGTTGAGGAGTTAGTCCTTATGGAGGAGCAAATGTCAATGAATAATAACTCTCAGAACTATGGTAGTTTAGGAATGGTGCTCCAAAACCAAGCATCAGCTGCCCATGGTACACCAGTACCCACACATTCAAATAGTGCCCACTTCTTTCATTCAGTACATAGCACTGGAACTCCAGTTCACACACCTACTCCAACACCCACTCCAACTTTGACTCCAACTCCTACTTCAGAGATGATTTCTGGCACTCAGAGTTTGTCGAGAGAGAGTCCATGCTCTCGGCTAGCTCAGACAACACCTGTAGATAGTGCTTTGGGAAGTAGCCGGCATACCCCTGTTGGGACTCCACATTCTAACTGCAGCAGTAGTGTTCCTCCAAGCCCAGTTGAATGCAGGAATCCATTTGCTTTTACCCCTATAAACTCCAGCATCTCTTACCATGATGCTAGCATTGTTTCGAGTAGTCCTGTAAAGCCCATGCAGAGGCCCATGGCTACTCACCCAGACAAGACGAAGTTGGAATGGATGAATAATGGATACAGCTCTGTTGGTAATTCTTCCGTTTCCTCTCATGGTATTCTTCCAAGTTATAAGGAGCTGGTAGAAGACAGTTTCAGAAAGCCACATGCTTTTGCTGTACCAGGTCAGTCATATCAGTCTCAGACGAGACATCATGACAATCACTTTGGACGTTTGACTCCTGTATCTCCAGTTCAGCATCAGCTGCCTTCAATAAGCAGTACCAGCAAACAGGAGGGTTTTGCAGTTCCTGCTCCTCTAGACAACAAAGGTACTGGTACTACTGGAAATGGCAATTTCAGGTGTCGTAGTGTCAGCCCAGCCGTTCATCGCCAACGTAATTTAAGTGGAAATACAAATTGCCCCATTTCAAATGCTTCTCGATCTAATGCGACTGCTTTTGGATCCATAGTAACTCCAGAAGTTCAAAATATACTTGCAAATGTTCAGACAGACACCAGTGCCAACAGCATAGCGCAAAGAAGTCAGTCTGTCCCCTTAACTGTAATGATGCAGACCGCTTTCCCATCCCTACAGAAGCAAACTAACACACAAAGCATCACTCATGTTTTATTAAACAAACTGGATTCTGACCGTGATGATGCCGTGCGTGGGTTGGGAATAAACAATATGCCTTCTAACTATACTGCAAGAATGAATCTCACTCAGATTTTGGAAACATCACCAATGTTTTCTGGTGCCAATCAACAAAATATGATGAATTCCAGCACTTCAGCTTATGAATTCCAAACGCCAGCTTACCTCACAAAGAACAGCAGTACTGATCCAATTGGTTTTACTACTGGAGACAACCAAGCACAATCTGAAATTGGAGAGCAGCAACTTGATTTCAACAGCACTGTTAAAGACCTGTTAGATGGGGAAAGCCTCCAAACCAACCAGCAACTTGTCGTCCAAGTGGCTTCAGATTTGAACAATGCCTCTGATTTCTCCAGCGACATCCGGTTGTCTTCTGACCTCTCAGGCAGCATTAATGATCTGAACACTTTAGATCCGAACTTGTTGTTTGATCCAGGACGGCAACATGTACAGGACGACGAAGCTACACTGGAGGAGCTGAACAATGATCCTTTGTTCCAGCAGATCTGTAATGAATCCATTAACTCTATGACCTCGACTGGATTTGAATGGATAGAAAGTAAAGACCATCCTACAGTTGAAATGTTGGGTTAAACTTGTACTATAATGTAGCACACTGTATCAAACAAAAGGCAGACATTTGTATTTGTCTTAATGGAAGTGCCTCCCGCAGCAGAAACATTTATAATTATGAGATTTTCAAAACGTTTGCTGCACAGGTTCTCTATATTTCATCTGTTCTTAACATAATTAATCTGCAGTGCATTGTTGGGCAGTTAATGAGCCAGTATTAAGTCCATTTTTTTATTTTGCTACACTAATGAAACCAGTATAACAGTTGTAGATAAACCCTGAACATGCTACTGCTGACATGCCCTATAATCTATTCGGTTAACGGCAAAGAACAACGACTGCCCATTTTGAAGAAATGGAGACTTGAGTTAAAAAAAAATCATATCATTTGTGGCATATGTATTTTAAAGAAAAAAAAGTTATTTATTTCATTGAGGAAAAGTCATTTTGAAAAGCTGTAAATGTAAGAAAATGCACTAAGATGTAAATTTTTTCATGTTTTTATTCTTATTTTAACACATGACCTCACATCACCTTTTATGCATTTTTGTTTTATATTTTATTAGTTACATCCACATAAGCAAAAAAAAGAAGAAAAAAATTAGTAGGAAAATAAAAGTAATTCTTTGGTGAAGGTATAAATGGTGTAGATTGAAAGTATCTGGGAAGTATCCAGTCTGATAGGACAAGGTTCTTCCTCGGACTTCCCCCTTTCAACTGGAACCAATGTAAAGCTTTGCGATTTCTAATATTTGTACATATTAGAAACTGTGTGTTTGTGGCATGTGCTCAATTTCCCAGAAAAGTTACTAATGGACTACAAATAACATTTCATTTCTTACTCCTTTTTACTTAAGATGCCTGCATGCCGATCAATGGCTACCCTACTCTTCTATTTAGGGAATAAAAGTTATTCCGGAACATCAGATACAACATACAGGAAAAACTATTTCCTATAGAGATTTTTTTTTTTTTTGTTTTTGCATTTGTCACTTTCTTATCCCAACTATTTAAGATAGCTGTATGTCTGAGCAGCTTTCTTCTATTCATTTTATAACCAAACATGCCATTTGAAAGTAAGCTGACTTTTTTGTTTTGTTTTGTTTTTATTTTGTCGTTTCTTTTGCATGTTAATGAATTTTAGCTCTGTGAACAAGCTTGGATAGTTTCATACTTCCACATACTATTGTTTTAACTTTTGGCAACACTTCATCAATCTACTTTTGCAGAGTGAAAATGCAAAACTCCCACTGACTACAGTGTTGGCCCAATTCATAGTTTAATGGAAGTTGTAGTTGTATAGAATATTAAATATTGATTGTGTTTTATCTTCGCCAGCTTTCGTCTTTTAAAAAAAAAAAAAGAAAAAGAAAAAAAATGCAAAATAGACAATTAACGTTGTATATCATTTTACCAAAAGGTGCTACGGCCAACTCAGAGCTCTGTAAACCTGATTGTGATAGTGAGTTTACTTGGCTGTTTCTATGTGTTTGCTGGTATTTTAGTTTTTTTTTTTTCTTTTTTTCAGTACCTGCTCTTAGTACTTTTCACTATTGTACATTGAGATGGAGCACTATTGCGTACCAAAGTATTAAAAGACAAAAAAATGGAAGGAAAAAACCCAAAGGGTAAATTTGAATAATTTTGGTCTAAGCAGCCATTTTAAGGCAACTTGTGAACTAAAAAATGTCAAGGGCATTTGGACCATAGCTAGTACTTTACTGTTTATTCTATAGTAGTTAAAAAAGAATATATGCTTTCTGATCTATTTACCGCTTGACCATTTTGCACTGTTTGCCGAATGTGTAATGTAGGCTCTTCTTGCGGTGAAATCTCAATTTGCTAACCTTGAGATCTATGGAAAAAAAATTGGCAGCGCATTTTATGTACAGTATTGCAGCAAACTCTTTTACATTTTGCTGGAAGGCATCTTCTTGGGAGTAGTGCCTGTTCTTATTGCCTGTAAACTACTTAAAAAGAGGTTTCATGCATCCTGATCCTATAGGAACAGTTCTTGGAAAGAAGAGCATTAATTACAAAGAAGTTCTCAGGTTCACTTCTTGCACTAAACTTCTTTTGAACCTGTGGCACGGCACCTCTTTTTGGATAAATGCAACTATTTTGCCCCAGATTTACAGTAGAAAAATATAAAAAAAAAAAGTGATGAAATTCATTATATTAGCAATGTGGAATGTCATAAAAATGACAGACAATTGTCTTATGTAGCAATGTGCATTAATCTCAATGAGATATTTATATTTCTTATTCTCTTACATGAGAATATTACAGCAGGAAGAAATTAAGTTTATTTGCTTCACCGTGTTAATACATGATCACAAAATGTGCATGTGTGTATTACCTTGTACAGTCTCAGTATATTCCTGTAACCACTTTTGCTGTACTAAATACTTGTTCTGTGTTGACCAGACAAGCATTGTTATTCAGTTGTTTTTTTGTTTTTGTTTTTTTAATTTTTAACTAACTTCGCTTAGTTGTTAAATATGTTCTTTTGTTTCCTTGTGTTTTTACTTTTTAAATTACTATTTTAGGGTTTTAAAATGAAATACTAAATGACCTTTGGATCATGGTAATGTAGAAGATCATTTTGCAAAAAAATTGCAATACTCAGACCTTTGGACTATGAAAGGAAGAATATATGCATTGCATTTGAGTCACTGTACAGACCCAACATAATGTGCTTAATCTGCAGCATATGACAGATACAACTCCCTTTCATATCCTTTCATATTCAATTTAAAAAGGCAAAAAAATGACCCCTTGTTTTGTTGTCTGTTGTACTGCTGAAACTACAGTAGTTTAAAATTGCAGTAGAATTTCAGTTATGTTTTTTTATGAAAAGTGCTCAAAATTTGTTTGTTTTTTTTTAATGTTTTCAGAAACAATAAAATATTTTATATGAAAGCTGTCTTTTTGTACATTAGCTATTTGAGATTTATAAGGTACCTTTGAATGATATCATTCATTTTAACACATCGCGTACTGTAAAACGGGGAAAAAATTCAAATGGGAGAAACTGAAAAACCCAATTGTAACATGGTATTTTGGGAACTGTTTTTACAGTGTACATTTTGTAGTACAAAACTACCTCACAAATGACTCTCCTCATCAGTACGATTACGGCGATACCAGACATGTCCAGTTTTGTTTCATTATTTTAGGGGTAAACACCAAAAAATGCAAGACCAATAATATAAAACATTGTTTTTCTTAGATAATGAATAGTGTTGAGCGGATCCGAACTGTAAAAATCCAGATCTGCGCGGTATCAGCGCCCGATCCGGGTCCGACCCGGTCGCAGGAATCCGGCTGCACGATCTGGAATATTTTTTTTTTTTTCTCGCTCGCTCTCTTGTCCCGAATCCGCTCCCCATTCACATACATGGATCCGGACTTCTTTTCCAACCTGTGACGGATCCGCCGGACCCGGATTATTAGAAGTCCGCTCAACTAATAATGAATTAAAACATCATAGCAAAAATATATAGTTAAAAAACACTGCTACGAATTAAAATGGCAGGGGCACCTGGTACTATATTTCACACACATTCAGAGACTACAATATATAAATATGAGGCTTGGATAATTAAGTATAAAAGATTATTTAGATTACCAATGCTTGAAAAGCGTACTGAATTACTCTTATTTAGGCCACCATACCAAAACAAGGTAATATGCATGTACAGTTGAAACCAGAAGTTTACATACACTATCTAAAAAGACATACAGTGCCTACAAGTAGTATTCAACCCCCTGCAGATTTAGCAGGTTTGATAAGATGCAAATAAGTTAGAGCCTGCAAACTTCAAACAAGAGCAGGATTTATTAACAGATGCCTAAATCTTACAAACCAACAAGTTATGTTGCTAAGTTAAATTTTAATAAATTTTCAACATAAAAGTGTGGGTCAATTATTATTCAACCCCTAGGTTTAATATTTTGTGGAATAACCCTTGTTTGCAATTACAGCTAATAATCGTCTTTTATAAGACCTGATCAGGCCGGCACAGGTCTCTGGAGTTATCTTGGCCCACTCCTCCATGCAGATCTCCAAGTTATCTAGGTTCTTTGGGTGTCTCATGTGGACTTTAATCTTGAGCTCCTTCCACAAGTTTTCAATTGGGTTAAGGTCAGGAGACTGACTAGGCCACTGCAACACCTTGATTTTTTCCCTCTTGAACCAGGCCTTGGTTTTCTTGGCTGTGTGCTTTGGGTCGTTGTCTTGTTGGAAGATGAAATGACGACCCATCTTAAGATCCTTGATGGAGGAGAGGAGGTTCTTGGCCAAAATTTCCAGGTAGGCCGTGCTATCCATCTTACCATGGATTCGGACCAGATGGCCAGGCCCCTTGGCTGAGAAACAGCCCCACAGCATGATGCTGCCACCACCATGCTTGACTGTAGGGATGGTATTCTTGGGGTCATATGCAGTGCCATCCAGTCTCCAAACGTCACGTGTGTGGTTGGCACCAAAGATCTCGATCTTGGTCTCATCAGACCAGAGAACCTTGAACCAGTCTGTCTCAGAGTCCTCCAAGTGATCATGAGCAAACTGTAGACGAGCCTTGACATGACGCTTTGAAAGTAAAGGTACCTTACGGGCTCGTCTGGAACGGAGACCATTGCGGTGGAGTACGTTACTTATGGTATTGACAGAAACCAATGTCCCCACTGCCATGAGATCTTCCCGGAGCTCCTTCCTTGTTGTCCTTGGGTTAGCCTTGACTCTTCGGACAAGCCTGGCCTCGGCACGGGTGGAAACTTTCAAAGGCTGTCCAGGCCGTGGAAGGCTAACAGTAGTTCCATAAGCCTTCCACTTCCGGATGATGCTCCCAACAGTGGAGACAGGTAGGCCCAACTCCTTGGAAAGGGTTTTGTACCCCTTGCCAGCCTTGTGACCCTCCACGATCTTGTGTCTGATGGCCTTGGAATGCTCCTTTGTCTTTCCCATGTTGACCAAGTATGAGTGCTGTTCACAAGTTTGGGGAGGGTCTTGGGCTGTGTGCACACGTTGCGTTTTTTACCGCGGAAACGCTGCGTTTTGAACCGCAGCGTTTCAGTGGCAAATTGCATGCGTTCAGCTTTCCCAGCAAAGTGTATGGGAAAGCTGAAAAATCAGTGCACACGCTGCGTTTCTTTCCGCAGCGTTTTGGATGCCAAAAATCGGTGCGGAAAGAAAAGCAGCATGTCACTTCTTTTGTGCGTTGTGGCTGCGTTCTCTCCCCCATTGAAATCAATGATGTGGGGTCAGAACGCAGCTACACCGCATGGACCTTTTTTGTTGCGGTCCGCGGGCTTTGTCGGCACGCCAGAACGCAGGCATTTACCTGGAAGTGAGGTCAAGAGGTTTCCTGTTGACCTCACTTCCTGGCAAAGCCCCCGGTGTCGCCAAAGTGCCCGCCCCGACCCCCGACCCCCCTCCCGAAAATCCAACATGGCCGCGCGCACAGTAGCGCACCGGCCGCCCTGCTCCTATGTTATCTGTCGCATGTGCCTTGAAACATGCGACAGAAAAATGCACCCAGGCCCTGCCCGTTCACCCCAATTCTCCCCGGTGTCATACATACCTGTCCGGTCGCAGCGTTGATCCCCCGCGGCCCCCTCCTTCACAGTGCACGCTGGCCGGTCACATGTGCAGAGCAGCTGACAGCCAGCACTGTGTTCAGTGTGAGCTGTGCTGGCTGCTCGCACTCTGCAGCTGTGACCCGGGGAGCGTGGGTGCAGATTTTTGCACCCACTCTCCTCAAATGGAGGGTCTGCCCTCCTAGAAAATGGGGGATACGTTCCCTGAACGTGCCCCCATATTCTAGAAGGTCCAGAGCCGACGTGGGACATCCAAATGGATTTCTGCGGACCCATTTTTTTTTATTAAATTGGAGAACAAGGGAATGATTTGGGGAGTGTTTTTTCTAATAAAAAAAATTTTGTTGTCTTTTTTTGCTTTTGTTTACTGTCAATTAGTTATGTCGGGTGTCTGATAGACACCGTGACATCACTAATTGCTGGGCTTGATGCCAGGTGACATTACACATCTGGTATCAACCCCATTTATTACCCCGTTAGCCAACGCACCAGGGCGCGGGATGAGTTGGGGCGAAGTGCCAGGATTGGCGCATCTAATGGATGCGCCACTTCTGGGGCGGCTGTGGCCTGCTATTTTTAGGCTGGGAAGAGTCCAATAACCATGGCTCTTCCCACCCTGAGAATACCAGACCTCAGCTGTCAGCTTCACCTTGGCTGGTGATCTAATTTGGGGGGACCCCATGTTATTTTTTTTTTATTATTTTTATTTATTAAATAATAAAAAAAAAACCTGGGGAGCCCTCCAAATTTATCACCAGACAAGATGAAGCTGCCAGCTGTGGTTTGCAGGCTACAGCTGTCTGCTTTACCCTGACTGGCTATCAAAAATAGGGGGACCCCACGCCATTTTTTTTTTTGTTTTTGTGATAAAAACTAGGCTAGGCACCCTTTAGTGCCACATGAAAGGTACTAAAGGTGCCAGCTTAGAATATGCAGGGGGGGGTGGGACGTTGTATATATATTTGACCTCCATTGACGCTTTTTAGGCTGGATGCCCACAATCGGGGTTTGCAGCGTTTTGGGCGCAGATTGTTTTCCCTGCGTCCATGACGCTGCGTTGTGCAGTAGAAGCACAGTGGAAGGATTTTTAGAAATCTCATGCCCACTGTGCTTCTTTTCTCCGCAGCATAAACCGACCGGTGGCGCAGCTTCCCGAGCCTCAGCATGTCAATTTATGCTGCGGAGATGAGTGTGCTCTGCAGGTAGCATAGAGCTCCACAGCAGCCTGAACCCAAATCGTGGGCATGGGCAGCTGCGTTCTCCCGTGGGAAACACTCACATCTCTGCAGGAAGGCTGACACTGGGTACTAGACGCCGTGTCGCTGGATCATGGCCACATAGCCCATCAGTGAGAATATTGTTGCTACAGCTACATTTTGGGGGAAGTAGCTGTGGATTCAAAATGATTAATATACTCCTGAATAAAATCCTTGAGGGGTGCAGATTCCAAAATGGGGTCACTTGTGGGGGTTTTCTGACGTATAGGTACCCAAGTCTTAAAAAACGCACCTAAAAAAACGTATGAAAAACGCATGCGTTTTCGATGCGTTGTTTCTCAAAAAGCATTGTTTACCATTCTCCCCTCTGCCAGAGGGTGCGTTTTTTTCCGCGCGGAAAAAAAAGCAACGTGTGCACATACCCTTAATTAGTCAGAAAAGGCTGGAAAAAGAGATAATTAATCCAAACATGTGAAGCTCATTGTTCTTTGTGCCTGAAATACTTCTTAATACTTTAGGAGAACCAATCAGAATTCTGGTGGTTTGAGGGGTTGAATAATAAATGACACTCTGAATAAACTTTTCACAATTTAAAAAAAAAAAAAAAGAAATAACATTCTTTTTTGCTACAGTGCATTTCACACTTCCAGGCTGATCTACAGTCCAAATGTCACAATGCCAAGTTAATTCCGAATGTGTAAACCTGCTAAATCTGCAGGGGGTTGAATACTACTTGTAGGCATTGTATATACATGTTTTTCTCACTATCTGACATGAAATCAGAATACATTTTTCTTGTTTTAGATCAGTTAGGAACCAAAATTATTTATATTTGCCAAATGCCAGAATATTGAGAGAATGTTTTAAGGCATTATTACTTCATGCAAAGTCAAATGTTTACATACACTAAGAGTTCTATGCTTTTAAACAATATGGGACACCCCCTTTTGATGATGCTATATCTCTGGAAGCTTCTGGTTTATTGGCAACATGTAAGTTAATTAGACACACACCAGTGGATGTATTTTAATGCACACCTGAAGCTCACTGCTTCTTTTTGCAGCATAATGGGAAAGTCAAAAGAAATCGGCCAAGATCTCAAAGAGAATTGTGGATTTGCACAAGTCAGGTTTATACTTGGGTGCAAATTCCACATACGTGAAGGTGTGGCGTTCATCTGTACAATTATAAACAAGTACAAACAAGATGGAAATGTGCAGCCATCATACCACTCAGCGAGGAGACGGGTGCTGTATACCAGAGATGAACGAGCTTTGGTTATACTTGTGCATATCAACCCAAGAACAAAAGAAAAAGACTTGTGAAGATGCTGGTGGAAGCTGGTAAGATTGTCATTATCCACAGTGAAACGAGTACGGACGGTATCAACATAAGCTGAAAGGCCACTCTTACAGGAAGAAGCCATTACTCCAAAAGAAACAAAAAAAGCCAGATTAATATTTGCTAATGCACACAGGAATAAACACCTTAAAGGGAACCTGTCAGGTCCTGTATGCACCCAAAACCAAGAACAGTTATGGGTACATATTGCTAATCCCTACCTAGCAGTCCCAGCCTACAGTAGCATAGATAAAGGGATTTTTTTTTTAAAATAAAAAGTTTATACACATCCTTTATCATATGCTAATGAGGTCAGGGACTAGTCACAAGGGCGTTAGTCCCCTTGGCTAGTCGGCCCCCTTAGCATGTAAGCACACCCCTGTGGGTGTGCTAACATGCTAAAGAATGGGCATAGGTGAGGCTCTCGCCTCTCTGCTGCCACCGCTGTTTTTCGGCTCATTGTACATGATCAGAACGTCACTGGACTTGCGGTCATGCGCACTACACCAGTTTGAAGCTGGGACACGTACACCCAGCTTCATAGTACGCATGACCAGAAGTCCGGGACTTCTGATCATACAGACTGAGCCAAAATCCAGCGACTGGCACGGTGACAGCAGAGAGGTGAGATCAATCATGCCTCTGACGCTGCACATTCATTAGCATGCCCAAAGGGATGTGCTTACATGCTAAGGGGTCAGACTAGCCAAGGAAACTAACATCCTATCATAAAGGATATTTCGAAATACCACTTTTTCTAAAGCCCTTTATCTATGCTACTACAGGCTGAGACTGATCGGCAGGGATTAGCAATATGCACCCAAAACCACTCTTGGTTTTTGGTGCATACAGGACCTGACAGGTTCCCTTTAATTTTTGGAGACATGCCCTATGTTCTGACGAAAGTAAAATTGAGCTGTTTGGCCATAATTACTATCGTTCGGTTTGGAAGAAAAAGGAAGAAACTTTGAAGCCTAAGGCTATGTGCCCACGCTGCGGATTTTGCGCGGATTTTGCAGCGGATTTGCCGCGGATTTCCCGAAAATCTGCAGCAGCGGCACTTCCAAGCCATTTCAATGGCATTTTGGAAATGTTGTGTCCATGCTGCGGATTTTTCTGCTGCGGATTTGCCGCGGATTTTGATCCGGAAAAATCTGCAGCATGTCAATTGTTTGGTGCAGATTTGGTGCGGATTTTTGGTTTTGAATGGGGAAAAAAAAAAAATCCGCATCAAAATCCGCGGCAAATCCGGCAGAAAAATCCGCAGGTACATTCTACCGTGGACACATAGCCTAAGAACGCCGTCCCAACTGTGAAACACGGGGTTGCAGCTATATGTTGTGGAGTTGTTTTGCTGCAGGAGGGACTGGTGCACTTAACAAAATAGGTGGCTTTATGAGGAAAGAAGATCTGAAGCATACTGACAAAGTGGCTTAAAGGGAATCTGTCAGGTGCAATATGCATCCAGAACCGCAAGCAGTTCTGGGTGCATATTGCTAATCCATGCCTAGCAGTCCCAGGCGATACATAGTAGCATAGATATAGGGATCTAGAGTTTTTCTAAAGGTCCTATATGATATACTAATGAGCACAGAGACTAGTCGCAAGGGCAGAAGTTCCTGCGCTCATTCTGCTATATGGCCTCACACAGGTCCTGCAACTAAGTGAATCGTTTGTATAATACTTATGCTAATTCTTACAGAGGGAGAGGATAACTATGAATATATGATCTGCTCCATTGCAACTGTCACTCAACAAGCAGCTAATTTTATAAACTTTACTTTTTTGGATTTCAAAACCTAAACATCCGAGCTGACCACTTACATGTATGTATAGAATCAGCCTGATAGTGCCAGTATAGCACTGAACTTAGGTTATATACGGAAATCCTGGTGATTAGTTCCCTTTAAGCACTTGTAACCCAAATAAATTCTTTTATACTTGGTCATGGCCAAAAGTGTTGGCAAAATTATTGCAATTACACATTGTTATAGACGTTTATTTCCTTTGTGTATTGGAATAACAAAAAACTGAGGGGAAAGAAGGCAATTTGGACATAATTTAACACAAAACCCTCAAAACAAGCAAGACAAAATTGTTAACATCTTATCAAAATTGTGGGTAAACAACTGTTTCAACTATATGATACTCATTCAAACTTACCTGTGTCAGGTAACAGGTGTGGGCAATGTGAAAATCACTCTTGAAACCAGACAAAAAGGGATAAATTGACTCAATCTTTGCATTGTACAATTGTGTTCAAAATAAGTGTTAAAAAACGAGTTAAGCCCAAAATCTTTATAATAGTTTTTATTTCCATGCATTGGGAACATTGCACAATGTTTTCTAAATCAAAACCTGCATATAAATGTATATAATTTGTAACTACTTTACAGCAAATATGAAAAAATGAACATTGGGCTGTTCAAAAAAAAAAATAGTAGTGTCTGCTGTTGTCTTTACATACTCAAAATATGTATTCTTATTTAGGATTTAGCATTTCTGTGAATCACTAACCTCATATAACCACAGTTTTTTAGATCTGCTTCACACCTTTGTTGCATAGAGTCAACCAACTTCTGCCACCTGTCAACTGTTATACCAGCCCAGGATACTTTAAATACATCTCATAATTTATATGCATTTGTTGGCTTTGCCTCAGAAACTGGATTTTTTATGTCACCCCACAAGTGTTATATCGGATTAACCACTTAACGTCCTAAGCCACCATAGTATAATGACCTGCGGCTGCTGCGGGCAGCTGGTGGTGATATGCGCACATGTCTACTCATTTCTACAGCTGACGTGTGCCTCACAGACACAGGTGGATTCGTGATTGACAAATGTGGTAAATATTCGCTCACCCGGCTCCATCGGTGGCGCTGTGACGTGATCACTATGAGCTGAACCTCCTGTTTCAGCCAGCCGATTGCTGCTTGTAACAAGAGGTGAGTATTTTTGGTGATCACAGCTGTGTAGCTGTGATCAACAAAAATGAGTGAGCGATCAGACTGCCGATCCTTATAGTCCTCTAGGGGGACTAGTAAAAATAAAAGTAAATTAAAAAAAACTAAGTTCAAATCACCTTCCTTTCGCTCCATTGAAAACTAAAGGGTTAAAAAAAATATACACGTTTGGTATCGCCGTGTTCAGAAATGCCTGATCTGCCAAAATATAAAATCAATTAATCTGATAAGTAAACTGCATAGCGGCAAAAACATTCCAAATAGCAAAATTACATTTTTTTGGTCACAGCAAACTTTGCGCAAAATGCAATTACAGGCGATCAAAACGTAGCATCTGCACAAAAATAGTACCATTAAAAAAGTCAGCTCGAGACGCAAAAAATAAGACATCACTGAGCCATAAATCCTGAAAAATGAGAATGCACGTGTCGTGGAAAATGGGGCAAAAAGTCTGCCACTTTTTTTCGACAAAGGTCTGATTTTTTTTTTTTTTTAAGTAAACCTCTACATGTTTTGTGTCTACGAACTCGTACCAACCAGAGGCATCGCACTGAACCATCAGTTTTACAATATATTGAACGTGGTGAATAAAATATCCCAAAAACAATCATGCATCACAGTTATTATTTGCATTTTTTCCACACTTGGAATTTTGCCATTTTCCAGTACAGTATCTGTTAAAACTTATGGTTTCATTTAAAAGTACAACTTGTCCCGCAAAAGACAAGTCCTCATATGGCAAGATTGGTAGAAAAATAAAAAACTATGACTCTCGGAAGAAGGGGAGCAAAAAAAAACTAAAAAGAGAAAATCGGTCAGGGGTTACGGTCCGGGGATTGGGCTGGCCACTCCATAACCACAATTTTGTTGTACTGGAACCAACATTTTGCTCATTTACAGGTGTGTTTAGAGTCATTATCTTGTTTTCTCTTGTTGAACCTCCCATTTCTAGGGCATTTCCTCTTCAGCGTCAGGCAAATTGACCTCTTCAAGTAGTTTGATATATACAAACTGGTCCATGATTCTTGGTATGCGGTAAATAGACCCGACAAGAAACATCATAGTACTGTAAAAATAAATCTTTTAAAAAAAAAATGACATAGCGCTCCGCAATATTTTTGATTCTCAGCAAAGATAAAGCAGATGGCTACGGGATGCCACCCCCATCTGCCTGGCTTTACCTTTGCTGCCAATCAAAATACAGGGAAGCCCATTAATTTTTTAATTATTTAAAAAAATAATTAAAGAAATGCGTGGGCTTGCTCTGTATTTTGATCACTAGTCAGGTAAAATAAGGCAGCTGGGGGCTGGGATTCTCTGCAGCTGCCGCTTGAAATGGCGCATTGTTTCTTAGCGACATTTCCAGGTTCTTTACCCAGCTCGTCCAGCAGCCCTGATGGCAGTGGCATTCTGGGTAATAAAGGGATTAATACCAGCTTTGTATTCTCAGCTGGTACTAAGCTCAAAATTCATGGTGTCACGACAAATTAGACATGGCCACCATGAATTTCTAGTAAACAGTAAAAAAGAAAAAACACAACACATACAAATTTTTTTTTTTATAGAAAATAAAACAAAAAAAATTGAGACTCCATCTTTAATATAAAAAAAAACTCCTTAGCCCGATGTAGTCCACAGGGAGAGCCATATCAGTGCTGCTTCATCGCTCTGTGCAGACAAACGTCTATACAGAACGAGAAGCGGGCTGACACTGAGGGTATGATTCCACTTGTGCAAGTCTCGCATCGGTATCACCCAACACTGCGCACACTCCTGACAGGAGCGCCTCAGCTGCATGGAAATACATGCAGCCAACCCGCTCCTGTAGAGAGTGTGCCGTGCCGGGTGATATCGATGTGAGACTCGCACAGTGACAGTCAAAGTTCAATCGAGTCCATGGCTCATGGATTCGGGTGAACTCTGATGTTACCACGAACACAGGCGACAACAGCCGAAGACTGCCGAGTGACAAGCAGTGCAGTGAATACCCCCGGACGTTACTGATCGGACCCAGAAACAGAAGCAGCCGGGAGACAGAGTCTGCAGGACGCGTCGCGGGAGAGGTAAGTATAATGACAATGTTTATTATTAACTTTTTTTTTTTTTATCTTACAGAACCCCCCCCCGCTTTATCCCATAACTGTATAGTCCAAGTTCGTGGTTCGGACGCAAGTTCGCATTATCTCAGAACCTGAACTCCAAACTTTACAAAAAGCTTGGGCGAGTCTCCCGAACACGAATATCGGGGGGGTGGGGGGGGTTCGCCCATCACTACTCACCGGTAACTCGAGTCTGTCTTTGATTATCCTGGAGCTGGTCATTGGCTGAGCCTTTGGCATTTTGGCTATTGTTTGATCCACTTGAATGGTAGTTTTCCGTTTTCTCTCTGTTTTTGCTTTTCATTTTAAAGCATTGGAGATCATTTAGCTAAACAGGTTATCATTGTCCAATCAACTTTTTAATCAAAGTATGCAATTCTTCTGAATAATGTCTCGAATTACCTATAGTTCTCAGGCTTTCAATGAGAAATGTACAACATACTGGCTTCAACCTTAGATAACGGCCACCTGATTCACACCTGTTTCTTCACAGAATGACTGACCTCACTAATTTAACTCCACACTGCTATTAGTTTGAATACACCCTCTTTCAATTAATTATTCAAATATAGACTCAAAAATATGCAGATCATGAATGCTGAGTCTGTTGGTTTTCTAAGAATCTACTGCACCAACTGGTAAATTGTTTGACATGTAGTAATATAATTTATACCTAAAACTGAATAATCTGGTTAGTCATATTGGACTGCTATTTTAAACACTAATGTAGATTTGAGTATACCACACTAAGTATGGAGAACAGAGAGAAGAGAACTGTTTGAGGATTTGAGAACCAAAATTATTGAAAAATATCAACAATTTCAAGATTACAAGTCCTTCGCCAGAGATCTTGATGTTCCTTTGTCCGTGGTACACAACGTATTCAAGAAGTTTACAACCTATGGCACTGTTGCTAATCTCACTGGACTTGGATGGCAGAGAACAATTTATGAAAGGTTGCAATGCAGGATGGTGGATAAGCAGCCTCAACTAAGTTCCAAAGAAATTCAAGTTGTCCTGTAGGCTCAGGGTACATCAGTGCCAATGCGAACTGTTCGTTAACATTTGATATAATGACAGGCTATCGCAGGAGACGCAGGGGATCCCACAGCTGACACAGACACATAAAAAAGCTAGACTGCAGTTTACCAAAATGTACATGACTAAGCCAAAATTCTTCTCAGAAAGCGTTTTGTGTACAGATGAGATCAAAATAGAGCTTTTTGGTAAGGCACATCATTTTGTCTATTGAAAGCAGAATGAGAACTACAAAGAAAAGAACACAGTACTTATGTTAAGGAGAAATTCCATAGTTTTCAGAAAATCTCTTTCGTAACAGTGAATGTCTGCTGTAGTCTCAGATTGAAGGTCACTGAGAGCCGGCGGAAGAAATTCACACCACACAGCTGGTATGAATTCCTTCTCTCCAGGTGCTTTTATTATCAGAAGCCTTTTTATAGAGCAATAATGGGTTAATCTTTTAGTAAAATTCCTAAGTATACCATTGGTTATATTAAAAGCATATGCAAAAAGCCTGTGACGTTTATCCATTTTTTGGGACTTCCCTTACAGCCCTTCCAACTCCATAAGTTGTAGAGTTTTTATCACGTAGCACATCAGCCATGGATCTGAACTTTGTAGCCAGTCATCATTATTATCAACCTCTTCATTCTGTTTCCTTGTTTCATGAAATCAGCTGCTGACCTTGGTGTACACAAGCTTACAGTCTCTTGTTACTCATATATAAAAGAAAGCTTGGTTATAGAAAAGGCATATAGAAAAATATATATTGGATTCTCACAGTAGTAAAGCACATAGAAAAATATATTGTATTTCACACTTAAAATCAAATGTGGTGGAGGTTGAAAGATTTTTTTGCTTTGCTGCCTGTGGCACTAGGTGCCTCGACTGTGTGCAAGGTATCATTAATCTGAAGACTACCAAAAGATTTTTGGCCGCAATGTATTGCCCAGTGTCAGAAAGTTGGTTTTGCATCCTAGGTCATGGGTCTTCCAGCAGGACATTGACCCCAAACATTATTCAAGGAGCACCCAGAAATGGAAACAAAGTGCTGGAGAGTTCTGATGTGGCCAGCAATGAATCCGGATCAAAATCCCATTGAACATCTGTGGAGAGATCTTAAAGTTGCTATTGGGAGAAGGCATCCTTCAAATAGGAGAGACCAGGAGCAGTTTACAAAAGAAGAGAGGTCCAAAATTCCAGTTGAGAGGTGTTAGAAGCTTTCTGATGGTTATAGAAAGTTATTTATTTCCTCATGGAGTTTTGCAAGTAAAGATGTGTCGTTGCTTACCAAATAGTCAATAACCAGCAAAGCAAAGGTACTAAATAGTGATGAGCGAGTATGCTTGTTACTACTCGTTACTCGCACGAGTATCACTGTACTCGGGCTACTCGGCGGGGACCGAGTAATCTCGCGATACTCGTGCTGTACTCGTGGTCTTCATCCCTGCATGTTGGCGCTCTTTTGAGAGCCAGCCCTCATGCAGGGATTGGCTGGCAGACCACTGCAATGCCACAGCCCTGTTAGTTGTGGAATTGCAGTGATTGGCCGGCCCGCACAGCGTGACCGAGCCTTTATACCGGCGGGCGCGCTGTGCTCTGCTCACAGCCATCCAGACAGTCAGTGCAGGGAGAGGGTCGCTGCTTCAGGGAAAGGTTTGCGGCCCTTTATAGTTAGTTCCGGAGCAGGGCTGCAAACAGTGTGACCAGAAGTCCTTCTCAGGACTATTCTAGTTGTATACAGGCAGGCAGGGTATAGCCAGTATACAGTACAGTATTATATACAGTACAGTATTATATACAGTAGCAGAGTCCTTCTCAGGACTATTGTTGCTATATACAGGCAGGCAAAAAACACAAAAAAAAACAAAAAAACTGAGCTGTAACAAATGTTCAATAAACATGCAACATTACAAGCATGTGAATTGCAGCCTCAAGACTAGAAAAAAAACAAGGAGAAAAATTGTAGGAAAAATACCCTGACTATAAATAAATTGCAAGTGCTTAATAACAGGGTACTTAGTATATACATTTTTGCAAAAAGGTAAGAAGCTGTCTCACCTCGTCACGGTGTACCCATCTGAGACAGTCCCTAACCTACTAAAGTTAAAAACATATTCTGTACCTGACTTGTGTCATGTCCAAACTTATACAGGCAGGGTATAGCCAGGTCGGAATACAGGCTAGTGACCAGAAGAGTCCTTGTCAGGATTATTGTAGCAGTATACAGGCAGGCAGGCAGGCAGGGTATATAGCCATTCCTAGTGGTGACCGTATACCAGCCTTCATCATATCTGGGGCTGGTGTACACAGTCTAAAACAGTCCAGATAGTGTCAGACTTCTCAGTAATTTTTTCTCCTAAAAACCTGTTAGGTTCTTATTGCGTCCGTGCTTGCATTTAAAAACCGCACGTGTGTGCCTGTCGGTGGCAGCGTACGGGTGCACTTGTGTGCGTTTTTCACAAACTATTATATAACGCACAAGTGTAGTGTATAATACACGTCAGTCAGCAGTGGCTGATAGTGTCAGACTTCTCAGTAATTGTCGCTCCTAAAAACCTGTTAGGTTCTTATTGCGTCCGTGCTTGCATTTAAAAACCGCACGTGTGTGCCTGTCGGTGGCAGCGTACAGGTGCACTTGTGTGCGTTTTTCACAAACTATTATATAACGCACAAGTCTAGTGAATAATATACGTCAGTCAGCAGTGTCTGATAGTGTCAGACGTCTCAGTAATTGTCGCTCCTAAAAACCTGTTAGGTTCTTATTGCGTCCGTGCTTGCATTTAAAAACCGCACGTGTGTGCCTGTCGGTGGCAGTGTACAGGTGCACGTTTTGCACAAACTATTATATAACGCACAAGTCTAGTGAATAATACACGTCAGTCAGCAGTGTCTGATAGTGTCAGACTTCTCAGTAATTTTTTCTCCTAAAAACCTGTTAGGTTCTTAGTGCGTCCGTGCTTGCATTTAAAAACCGCACGTGTGTGCCTGTCGGTGGCAGCGTACAGGTGCACACTTGTGTGCGTTTTTCACAAACTATTATATAACGCACAAGTGTAGTGTATAATACACGTCAGTCAGCAGTGGCTGATAGTGTCAGACTTCTCAGTAATTTTTTCTCCTAAAAACCTGTTAGGTTCTTAGTGCGTCCGTGCTTGCATTTAAAAACCGCACGTGTTTGCCTGTCGGTGGCAGCGTACAGGTGCACGTTTTGCACAAACTATTATATAACGCACAAGTCTAGTGAATAATACACGTCAGTCAGCAGTGTCTGATAGTGTCAGACTTCTCAGTAATTTTTTCTCCTAAAAACCTGTTAGGTTCTTATTGCGTCCGTGCTTGCATTTAAAAACCGCACGTGTGTGCCTGTCGGTGGCAGCATACAGGTGCACTTGTGTGCGTTTTTCACAAACTATTATATAACGCACAAGTGTAGTGTATAATACACGTCAGTCAGCAGTGGCTGACAGTGTCAGACTTCTCAGTAATTGTCGCTCCTAAAAACCTGTTAGGTTCTTATTGCGTCCGTGCTTGCATTTAAAAACCGCACGTGTGTGCCTGTCGGTGGCAGCGTACAGGCTCCATATTGTCCCTGGATAAAGATGTGCATGAGGGCCTCAAAACATTGTTCCCATTGCAAAGGAGCGGGTCTCCTGTCATTGTAATGCCCATTCTGAAAGAATGGGCGAAAAAAATTATCACTGGGGGTATACCTGAAACAACGGCCTAACTATTGTAACGGTCATCATGATGGCGCATGAGGAGAAGGAGGAGCAGTCCAGCGATTAGCCAAAGTCCAGAAGTGTGTTACCATGGGTGAGTGGAGGTACATGGCAAATTCCCGTTACAAACTTTAAATTCCGCTGTCATTTGCTGGTGGTGTGGTGAAGTCTGGCCCAATCCAACCCTTGTTCATCTTGATCAGAGTCAGCCTGTCAGCATTTACAGTTGACAGGCAGGTGCGTTTATCTGTAATGATTCCACCTGCGGCACTAAAAACACGCTCTGACAAAACGCTACCGGCAGGGCAGGCCAGGACTTCCAAGGCGTAGAGAGCCAATTCATGCCACGTGTCCAGCTTGGATACCCATTAATTGTAAGGCACAGAGGAATGTCGGAGTACAGTTGTTTGATCTGCAAGGTACTCCTTGAGCATCTGGGCAAACTTAGGATTTCTTGTGGCACTACCCCGCACCTCAGGGACTGTGGTATGTGAGGGGCTGAGAAAACTGTCCCACATCTTAAAGACTGTTCCCCTATCTCTGGCGGATTGGACTTGTACCCCTCTCGGCTGTACGCCTTGGTTGTCCACTGATTCCTGACCTATGCCGCTAGCGTTTTGTGAGGGGAATGCTTTGCCTACTTCCGTGACTATGGCCTTCTGGAACTGCTGCATTTTGCCTGACCTCTCCGCCTCGGGAATAAGAGACATAAAGTTCTCCTTTTAGCGTGGGTCTAACAATGTTACCAACCAGTAATGATTGTCGGCCAAGATGTTCTTAACGCGAGGGTCACGAGACAGGCAGCTTACCATAAAGTCAGCCATGTGTGCCAGACTCTTAACAGCCATCACTTCAGTATCCTGACCAACACGATGACTGAACATGCTGTCCTCCTCCTCCTCCTCCTCCTCATTATCTACCCTGTCCTCTGGCCAGCCACGCTGAACCGAGGATATGACTGCATGTCATATCCTCAATTTGGCCAGAGAGTTGCTCCATGTCTTCATCCTCCTCCTCGTCATAGTCCTCCACTGCACGTTGTGATGAGACGAGGCTGGGCTGTGTGTTATCACCCACACCCACTACTGTTTCTTGCTCAAACTCATCGCGCTCCGCCTGCAATGCATCACTTATTGTTTTTTGAGCAGAGACCATTTTAGAAGGCAGAGAGTCGGTATGGTGACGCTAATAATGTCGTCATCGCCGCTCACCATCTTGGTGGAGTCCTCAAAGTTTTGGCGGATGGTACATAGGTCGGACATCCATCTCCACTCCTCAGGTGTTATGTGTGGAGTTTGACCCATTTCCCGACGGCTTAGGTGATGCAGGTACTCAACAACTGCCCTCTTCTGCTAACATATCCTGACCAACATGTGCAGAGTTGAATTCCAACGCGTGGGGACATCACACACCAGTCTGTGAGCCGGAAGATGCAAATGGCGCTGAAAGCCGGCAAGGCCGGCTGAAGCAGTAGGTGACTTTCGAAAATGTGCAGACAGGCGGCGAACGTTTACCAGCAGATCAGACAGCTCTGGGTATGACTTTAGAAACCGCTGAACCACGAGGTTGAGCACATGGGCCACGCATGGAACATGTGTCAGCTGGCCTCGCCTCAAAGCCGCCACCAGGTTCCGGCCATTGTCACACACAACCTTTCCTGGCTTTAGGTTCAGAGGTGTGAGCCAGTGATCTGCCTGCTGTTTCAGAGCTGTCCACACCTCTTCTGCATTGTGGGGTTTGTCACCTATGCAGATTAGCTTCAGCACAGCCTGTTGCCGCTTCGCTGAGGCAGTGCTGCAGTGCTTCTGTGTCGCCCTGGACAAGCCAGGGGCCACAGAGCACAACACTTACACACCCCACACTCCCTGCAAGCATATCATAGTCAAAACACAAAATCCTTGTTGCCTTCCCCAGGGGCTGTTGTCCACACCAGGGGGTGGAGCCAGGCGGTTGGTCTCCACCCACCAAGGAGGAGGGAAAACACAGGCAGTGAGAGTTAAGCTAAGGAAGTGGAAGGAGTAAAGTAGTAGAGAGGAGAAAAGTGACAGCAAAGAGCCTGAAGTTGGTCCGGGTGTGTGGCCCGGACAGGACAGCAAGGTTGGCAGGATGTGGTGACCGTCTGCAGTGGAGGCCGATTGGAGTCTGCCGTAAGGACCGTGGACGGGTGGTGACCCGGCCGTACCGGACCGGTATACAAAGAGAAGCCAGCACCATTGGCAGGGGCCTTTCGGATCCCGGCAAGGCTTGGTGTCGCCGTGAATTTGCCAAATCCGTTAGTGAAGGGGACCTCAGGGTTTCCAAACAGCCAAGTCACGATAGAAGGCAACCGTCCAACCGTGAAGGGGAGACACCGCCACCGCCAAGGGCTACCGTCTCCCAGGGCCAGCGCCTGTGGGCAAAAGGGGCTCCTCCGGCCCATATCCAGGTCGGGGAGCGGGTTACCGGTGGGAAACCATCACTACCAACACTGAACTTAGGTGCAGGGAGAGACAGTCATCCCTAACCTGCAGGGAGGAACAACCGCAGCTGTCCGAGGGACCCGTCCATCCAGCCATTTGTTTTACCGTGAACTGTGTCATCATCATTGGGCTGAGTGAGTACCTCCGTGCCGTGCAGCACAGCGCTGCCCCTGCGACCCTGCACCTCATCAGGCCCCGCAACCCGCCTGTCATCCATCTCTACCCCATCACCGGGCCCCGGGACAACCAACCCCCCTACCCACGGAGGGGAGAAATAACAACAAAGCTGCTCCCTGTCACAGGCTCCCGGGATCCCCGTCCAGAGCAGCGGTGGTGTCCACACAATCACCACAACCGTGGGTGGCGTCACGGACAATATCCCCAAAACCCAAACGACCCCTTTTCACTCACGGGCGATGAGCGCCGCTCGAGTCCCCGGGATCCGGCCATCACTCGAGCCACCGAGCAGCAGCAGCCGTAGAGCAGCGGCAGCCGGACCCGAGCAGTGGGAGAGCGCAGCGTCCCCTCCTCCGCCCGCGACACTTCCAGCTTGGGACTGGTGTGGAGGGTAAAGTGGATGAGGATGCACAGGAGGAGGAGAAGGCTGAGGAGCATGACATTCCGGAGCTGTAGAGTGTGGGTGAAACCCTGACTGAGGTAGGGCCTGCAAAACTTGGTGTGTGAAGGACGTGTTCCGTCCCTCGCTCAGACTGGGTCCCAGCTTCCACAATATTAACCCAGTGTGACGTCAACGAGATGTAGCGGCCTTGCCCACATGCACTTGTCCACGTGTCTGTGGTTAGGTGGACTTTGGCTGAAACAGCGTTGTTCAGGGCACGTGTGATGTTTTGTGACACGTGGTTATGCAATGCGGGGACGGCACACCGGGAGAAATAGTGGCGGCTGGGGACCGAGTAACGTGGGACAGCTGCCACCATCAGGTCGCGGAATGCTTCTGTCTCAACCAGCCTAAAAGGCAACATTTCCAGCACAAGCAGTCGCGAAATGTTAGCATTTAGAAGTGTGGCATGTGGGGCGTTGGCAGTGTATTTGCGCCTGCGTTCAAAGGTTTGCTGAATGGATAACTGAACGCTGCGCTGGGACAAGGACGTGCTTGATGATGGTGCTATTTCTGCGTGGGCAACTGCAGGTGCAGGGCCGGAGGAGGCTTGTTCGCGGGCAGCATGGACAGGGGATTGGCTCGCATGCACAACAAGCAAAGACGTAGCAGTGACATCAGCAAGCACTGCTCCTCGACTCTGTTGTACATCCCACAAAGTCGGGTGCTTGGCTGACATGTGCCTGATCATGCTGGTGGTGGTCAGGCTGCTAGTTTTGGTACCCCTGCTGATGCTGGCACGGCAGGTGTTGCAAATGGCCTTTTTAGAATCATCTGGAGCCAACTTAAAAAACTGCCAGACTCGGGAAGACCTAACATTTGTACAGGCACCTTGTGTCGTGTTGTTCCGGGGAACAGTTGCCTGACGTCTGCCTGGGGCCACCACCCTGCTTCTTACTGCCTGTTGGGATGCTACGCCTCCCTCCCCCTGTGCACTGCTGTCCTCGCTCTGCATATCCTCCTGCCAGGTTGGGTCAGTTACTGGATCATCCACCACGTCGTCTTCCTCTTCCGCACCCTGCTCCTCCTGACTTCCTGACAATTGTGTCTCATCATCGTCCACCCCTTGTTGAGACACGTTGCCAACTTCGTGAGAACGTGGCTGCTCAAATATTTGGGCATCTGTACATACAATCTCGTCATGGCCCACTTCAACAGGAGCTGGCGAGAGGCCAGAATGTGTGAATGGAAACGTGAACGAACAGCTCTTCCGAGTGTCCAAGTGTGGGATCAGTAATGTCCGTGGACGTGTACTCGGCCTGGTGGTAGGAAGGAGGATCAGGTTCTGAAATGTGCGGTGCAGTATCACGGCTACTGACACTTGACCGTGTGGAAGACAGAGTGTTTGTGGTGGTGCCAATCTGACTGGAAGCATTATCTGCTATACAACTAACAACCTGTTGACACTGGTCTTGGTTCAAGAGCGGTGTACTGCTGCGGTCCCCAAGAATTTGGGACAGGACGTGCGAGCGAGTAGATGTGGCCCTTTGTTGTGGCGAAATTAGAGCTTGCACACGACCTCGGTCTCTCCCGGCACCACCATCACGTCCACTTCCTTGTGCGTTGACAACGCCCTTGCGCATTTTGCAATGCTGTGCTGATGTGTATTCACTAGACTTGTGCGTTATATCCAAGTTTTTGCAAAACGCACACAAGTGCAGCGGAAAGCTGCCACCAACAGGCACACACGTGCGGTTTTTAAATGCAAGCACGGAGGCACTAAGAACCTAACAGGTCTCTATCCAGGGACAACGTGGAGCCTCCCAATTTTTGGCTGCCCTGCCTAAGGGCTATACTACAATAGACCCACTTCCTTACAATGGGCACTTCAGGTTTACAGGCCATCATGCACGTCTCTATCCAGGGACAACGTGGAGCCTCCCAATTTTTGGCTGCCCTGCCTAAGGGCTATACTACAATAGACCCACTTCCTTACAATGGGCACTTCAGGTTTACAGGCCATCATGCACGTCTCTATCCAGGGACAACGTGGAGCCTCCCAATTTTTGGCTGCCCTGCCTAAGGGCTATACTACAATAGACCCACTTCCTTACAATGGGCACTTCAGGTTTACAGGCCATCATGCACGTTTCTATCCAGGGACAACGTGGAGCCTCCCAATTTTTGGCTGCCCTGCCAAAGGGCTATACTACAATAGACCCACTTCCTTACAATGGGCACTTCAGGTTTACAGGCCCTCATGCACGTCTCTATCCAAGGGACAACGTGGAGCCTCACAATTTTTGGCTGCCCTGCCAAAGGGCTATACTACAATAGACCCACTTCCTTACAATGGGCACTTCAGGTTTACAGGCTGTCACGAACCACCGGGGGGGTCACTCAGAAATCCCCCGCGCTGGCTACCAGTACGTCACAATCGGGGGGTAACAAGTGGGGGGTCACCCCTCCTTTATACCTCCCGACCGACAGACAGAGCACGTGATGCGCTCTCTAGCGCCCCTCTTATAGTCAGGCCAATTATGGAATTGCCCGACAATAAGCAAGGAGGCCGCTATACTACTTATGCCGATTATTGAAGGGTCCCCGGTGAGAGTAGGGTATATATTCCCCCGACCTCCGCGGGCGGAATATATAAAACCTCCCCGAATCTCACTGGCCTCCCCACAATAATCCTTGGCACAACTCGCTGCCACCAACCGCTTCACGGTAACTATTAGCCGAACACACAGACGTGGGATTCAAGATCGAGATAACAGAACAGCCCAAGATTAATTATATAATTTAATCAGCCTAAAGCACACTAGAAACTACAATATATACAATAGGAGATCTACAGAATATACATATGTCAGAGTACAGTTACAGATAAAGCATGGTTTACAAACAGGCATACACAGTCCCAGCAGTTACCTTGTGCGTCTGGCCACAGGGGGGCGCTGTAGACCAGGTTTCTAGGATCCTTCCCACAGATGTTTCCTACACGTGACCCCCGGCGAAAGAACACTGGAAAATGGCCGAAGTAGGGTTATCAACCTGGGCAAATCCAGGTCCCCTCCTACCTTAGTGACCTCAGAGGGAGCACTGCTCCACCCCTGGCTGGAGTTATGGACAATATCCACAACAGGGGATATGGCCATAACTTGGCCTGGGAGCGTCGTAGGCAGACGCCAACGCTCTCATTGTGACAGTTATGAATTTAGCTACAGAACGAGAGGACTCATGACTTGTCTACTAGTTCCCCATTGGCTGATATCACGCCTGGGGTATTTCCCCAGGTCCTGCTCCCATAAAAAGGGTGTGCCAGCATCGTCCGCATGCGGAGACACCATTTTTATGGTTGCCATATTTATCGGAAATATGGCTTGCGAGATATGAACCATTTTTTTACTGGAGTCGTTCTGTCTGGATAGTTCCATAGCCTTATAATGAGATACAACTCTTGTTACAGGGTGACGGCAGGGGGTCATCCTGCGTCCATTGTTCCCAAGTCATCTAATCTCCATATCAGAGGAGATGGCTGTTGGAGGTGTAAGTGGAACACAGACCAGTTCCTTTGACACCTATCTGCTAAACAAACCGTTTATCCCTGTGGTAAATTTTCTGATTGAAGGAGTTGTGTGAAGGAAAGGGGGGGTGACACCAGGAGAGGGCTTCCTGACATAACTTGAATATCATGATTTATCGTCATATCTCCGGATTTACCTCACACCTCCCCCCTTTTGAGGGCGCTAGGGGGCAGCACACTCCGGTGTTCCCCCGTGCGCCCGTCCGCGACCTCTCCTTGTCGGGACAGCCCGTCTGCGTTACCGTGGTCACGGCCCCTTTTGTGTCGAATGGTGAAGTTGTATTGCTGGAGCGCCAGGCTCCATCGCAACAACCTGCCATTCGTCCCGGAGACTGTGTGTAACCAGCTGAGGGGATTGTGGTCCGTCTCCACGATGAAGTGGCGCCCGTATAGATAGGGTTGCAGACGCTGCAGGGCCCACACTATGGCCAGGCACTCCTTTTCCATCGTGGAATAGGCCACTTCCCTTGGTAACAGCTTCCTGCTCAGGTACAAGACTGGGTGCTCTTGGCTCGCAGAGTCCACCTGGCTGAGCACCGCACCGAGGCCGAAGTCACTGGCGTCGGTCTGTACTACAAACGGCCGCGTGAAGTCGGCTGCCTGTAGCACGGGCGGGCTGGACAGGGCGTCCTTTAGGGCCCGGAAGGCTGTCTCGCAGTCCATTGTCCAATCGACTGCAGAGGGCAGCTTCTTCTTGGTGAGGTCCGTCAAGGGCTTTGCCAGGCTACTATAGCATGGAACAAACCTCCTATAGTACCCAGCGGTCCCCAAGAAGGACATCACCTGCTTCTTGGTCCTGGGGGTGGGCCAGGATGCGATGGCCTCCACTTTCTCAGGCTCGGGCTTCAGTGTTCTCCCGCCTACCCGGTGACCGAGGTACTGGACCTCGCTCATGGCCAGCTGACACTTTCCCGGCTTGATGGTCAAACCTGCCTGGTGGATCCGCCTGAGCACCTGTGCTAGATGCTCTAGGTGATCTTCCCAGGTGGGACTGAAGACGGCAATGTCATCCAGGTACGCGGCCGCGTACCCTTCAAGTCCCTTGAGCAGGGTGTTGACCATCCGCTGGAAAGTGGCAGGGGCATTCCTCATCCCGAATGGCATCACCGTGGACTCGTACAGTCCAAATGGGGTAATAAAGGCAGAGCGTTCCCTGGCCTTGCGAGTCAGGGGGATCTGCCAATATCCCCGGCTCAGATCCATGATGGTCAGGTACTGAGCCCCGGCCAACTGATCGAGCAGGTCATCGATGCGTGGCATTGGGTACGCATCGGCGACTGTGACAGCATTGAGCCCCCTGTAGTCCACGCAGAACCGAGTGGTTCGGTCCTTCTTAGGGACGAGGACTACAGGCGAGGCCCAAGCGCTGTTGGATGCCTGGATCACCCCCAGCTTCAGCATCTCGTCAATCTCCTGGCGCATGTGTTGCTGCACCTCCAGGGAGACCCGATATGCTGAACGCCGGATCGGGGGATGATCCCCAGTGTCCACGTGATGAACAGCCAAGTCAGTCCTTCCGGGCTGGTTGGTAAACAACCCCCGGAAGGGGTGTAGGGTGGCCCACAGCTGGGACCGTTGGTCCTCCAAGAGCTGGTGGCCAACCTCCACATCCTCAATGGATCCGCCTGCCCTAACTTGGGCTAGCATATCCAAGAGGGTTTCCGCTTCTCCCTCCTCGGGCAGGTTGCACACCGGGAGTGCACATGCCTCCCGCTCATGATGTGCCTTCATCATGTTCACATGGAAGGGCTTCCGCCTTCCACGGGCAGGGTCCAGGGTGACCAGGTACGTTACAGGGTTGAGCTGCTGGTACACGAGGTATGGGCCTTCCCAGGCTGCCTGAAGCTTGTCCTGTGGTACGGGGACCAGTACCCACACCTTTTGACCCACTTGGTAGGTCCTCTGACAAGCGTTCTGGTCGTACCAACGCTTCTGATCGGCCTGGGCTTGAGCCATATTGTCGTGTACCAGTTGCGTCAAGGCCTGCATTTTGTCCCGGAAGCGCATGACATACTCGATAACCGACACTCCAGGGGTGGCCAAATCCCCCTCCCAAGCCTCTTTCACCAGAGCCAGGGGGCCCCGCACACGTCGCCCGTACAGGAGCTCAAACGGTGAGAATCCTGTTGAGGCCTGTGGAACCTCCCGGTAAGCAAATAACAGGTGTGGGAGATACCGCTCCCAGTCACGCCCGTGGGAGTCGACCAACATCTTAAGCATCTGCTTTAAGGTGCCATTGAACCGCTCGCACAGGCCATTAGTCTGTGGATGGTACGGGCTGGCCACCAGATGTCGCACCTGGACTTGCTTACAGAGGGCCTCCATCAGCTGGGACATGAATTGGGTCCCCCGGTCAGTGAGCATTTCCTGGGGAAAACCCACTCGGGAGAAAATCTCCAGCAATGCGGTGGCCACCTTGTCAGCCCGAATGGACGACAAAGCCACTGCTTCTGGGTACCGGGTGGCATAGTCCACTACCGTTAGTATGAAGCGTTTCCCGGAGCTGCTGGGGATGGCCAGCGGGCCGACCAGATCCACAGCCACCCTCCTGAAAGGCTCATCGATGATTGGCAGAGATACCAGTGGGGCTTTGGGGTGTGGCCCCGCCTTCCCCACTCTCTGACAGGTTTCACACGAACGGCAGTAGGCAACCACATCGGCCCCCATTTTTGGCCAGTAGAAATGCTGGTTTAACCTGGCCTTGGTCTTAGCGATCCCTAGGTGTCCGGCCATCGGAATCTCATGTGCGATCCGCAACAACTCCGTCCGGAACGGATAGGGTACCACCAACTGTCGGTCCCTGGGCCACGCCTCCGGTGAACCCTGCTGGACCGTGACCCGGTACAGCCGTCCTTGGTCCCAGACCACTCGCTCTGGGTCCGAGTCCGAGGGAGGCTGTGCCGCCTGCTCCTTAAGAGCTTTCAGGCTGTCGTCAGCTTCTAACGCTGCCTGAAACCCCTGACTAGATGTGGCCAGAATCGACGAGACTGTCACATCTTCGGTCAGTACCCCGGGACCTGTGTCCTGGCCTCCACCTGACTCGGCTGCCACTTGGTCAGAAGGGGAAGAGCTATCGGACCTCCGGGAGGCCCCTTGGCTTCCAGCACTCCCACTGCGGGTGACAGCGGCCACAGCCGCTGCGACCGTGGGTCGTGCCTGCTCCTCCTCCGTTCCTGACCAAGTAGCCGGTTCAGGCAGACCTACCTGGCTTCCTGACACCCCGGTTGTGGGGGAACCCTGCACTGAGATCTTACCTGGGAGCACTTCCGCTCCGGGACCGGCCCCAATCTCACCTGCCTGTTCCCCCCCTGCAGCAACAGAACCCCGCTGTGAAATCTCTGGGGACCCCACATTTGCTGTGGTAGCCCCCACCCCACACACTGGTCCTCCCCCTGCAGCACCCTGCTCTCTGCTTATCCCTGCAGAGGGCAACAGATCCCAGCTCACAGGCTGATTACTTGTAGAGGCATTGTCACACCTTTCTCTGACCCCCTCCCCTGTCACAGCTGCAGCTGTGTGTGTGTCTATGGTGTCTATGCAAGCAGAAATATCAGAGTTCACTCCCCCCTCCCTTACATCATTCATAGAGAACACATTAACATTGTCAGGAGTCATGTCAGTACTGGCTGAAGGTTCAGCCTTTGGGGGGGGCCCAAACTGGGAGGTTATCTGCCCCAAATCTGTCCCAAGTAGCACGTTTGCGGGGATCCGATCAGTTACCCCCACCTCCCTCACCCCTCGCCCTGCGCCCCAGTCCACATAAATGCCAGCAACAGGCAGCGCCGGGTCAATGCCTCCAATCCCGGAGACAGCGAGGGTTTTTCCAGGTATCAAGTCTTGGGGGGACACCATCTCAGGCCGCACCAGAGTCACCTCCGAGGCGCTGTCTCGCAGTCCTATGGTCACAGACCGGCCGACGGTGACAGGTTGGAAGCTGTCCAGGGACCTACCACCACCCCCACCCACACAATACACCTTGGGCGGCCCTTGGGACGGGGACGGAGCCGGGGCCTTGGGACGCTGAGGGCACATGGCCTTGAAGTGTCCAGGTAGGTTGCACTGGTGGCACCGTCTTGGCTCTGCCACGGGCCTGGAGAGGGGAGTTGAGGGGGACACCCCCTGCAGTCTAGGGGCAGGTGGGGCAGTCGCAGAATTCATCTTACCCCCTCTCCAGGTGCTGCTGGTGGCTGCTCTCCTGGCCTCAGGAGCCCGATTGTTGGTGTAGTCATCGGCCAGGGCAGCTGTAGCCGTGGACCCCTTTGGCTTCTGGTCTCGGATGAACTGGCGGAGATCCTCAGGGCAGTTCCACAAGAGTTGCTCTGTGATGACCAAGTCTAGGATCTCTGGTCCGGTGGTAAGCTGCAGGCCTTGGGTCCAGTGGTCGGCAGCTCGGGCAAGTGCCCGCCGGTGGTCAGCCCAGGAGTCCTTTGGTCCCTTCTGCAGGGTCCGGAACTTCTTGCGGTAGGACTCCGGAGTGAGGTTGTACTGTTGGATCAGGGCCCGCTTGATGGTGTCGTAGCCCTGATCTGCCTCAGCAGGCAAGTCCCCAAGGATATCCAGGGCCTTACCCCTTAAACGGGGGGTCAGGTATTTGGCCCACTGGTCCTTGTCCAGATGGTGCTGCAGGCAAGTCCGTTCAAAAGCAGTCAAGAAAGAGTCCAAGTCTCCATCCTTCTCCAGCACTGGGAAGTCCTCAACACGGACCTTTGGAAGTTTGGTGTCTTGAAGGTCACGTGTGGCTGATGAGGGCCGGAGCTGAGCTAGCTGCAGCTGGTGGTCACGGTCTGCCTGTTGCCGTCGCTCCGCAGCCTCACGCTCTGCCTGGCGCTCTTCACGCGCTGCCTGCCGCTCTGCCCTGCGCTCTGCCAGGAGTTCCTTGTAGCCCTCCTGGTCTCCAGCCTGGAGAAGGGCCATAGCCATTTGAAGAAGGCTATCCGAGCCTCCCAGGCTCGGTGGAATGGCACGTGGTGATCTGCGGCCCGCTGCGGAGCCTGGTGATTCACTGTCCATTGCAGAGCGGAGGGCTGGCATCTGGCTCGTTGAGGACCCTTGGGTGAGCTGCTCCTCATCTTGTCCATAATTGCCAGGTTGTGCGCTGTCCTCTGCAGAACGGTTTTCTGGCGTCGAGCTCCTGGAGGACTCGTGGGCAACCTCCTCATTACTGTCCACAGCACCGTCCTCCCTCTCTTCGGCTCCTGCTTTAGCATTGGCCAGTTGCATAGCTCTGCTCCTGGTGCCATCAGCCATTCTTGCAGACTTTTGGTCACTGACACAGAACTGACACCTGATGCACCCACACACCTTACAGTATCTGCACTCTGACACTCTAGTGTTGAGCTAGTCTGAAGACCCCAGCAGCCACAGCTGCTGCAGGCAGTCTTTAGTGTCTGGGAGTATGGGTCTCACACTCACACACACTATTATCTCGATCCCACCGCTTGCCACCAATATGTCACGAACCACCGGGGGGGGTCACTCAGAAATCCCCCGCGCTGGCTACCAGTACGTCACAATCGGGGGGTAACAAGTGGGGGTCACCCCTCCTTTATACCTCCCGACCGACAGACAGAGCACGTGATGCGCTCTCTAGCGCCCCTCTTATAGTCAGGCCAATTATGGAATTGCCCGACAATAAGCAAGGAGGCCGCTATACTACTTATGCCGATTATTGAAGGGTCCCCGGTGAGAGTAGGGTATATATTCCCCCGACCTCCGCGGGCGGAATATATAAAACCTCCCCGAATCTCACTGGCCTCCCCACAATAATCCTTGGCACAACTCGCTGCCACCAACCGCTTCACGGTAACTATTAGCCGAACACACAGACGTGGGATTCAAGATCGAGATAACAGAACAGCCCAAGATTAATTATATAATTTAATCAGCCTAAAGCACACTAGAAACTACAATATATACAATAGGAGATCTACAGAATATACATATGTCAGAGTACAGTTACAGATAAAGCATGGTTTACAAACAGGCATACACAGTCCCAGCAGTTACCTTGTGCGTCTGGCCACAGGGGGGCGCTGTAGACCAGGTTTCTAGGATCCTTCCCACAGATGTTTCCTACACGTGACCCCCGGCGAAAGAACACTGGAAAATGGCCGAAGTAGGGTTATCAACCTGGGCAAATCCAGGTCCCCTCCTACCTTAGTGACCTCAGAGGGAGCACTGCTCCACCCCTGGCTGGAGTTATGGACAATATCCACAACAGGGGATATGGCCATAACTTGGCCTGGGAGCGTCGTAGGCAGACGCCAACGCTCTCATTGTGACAGTTATGAATTTAGCTACAGAACGAGAGGACTCATGACTTGTCTACTAGTTCCCCATTGGCTGATATCACGCCTGGGGTATTTCCCCAGGTCCTGCTCCCATAAAAAGGGTGTGCCAGCATCGTCCGCATGCGGAGACACCATTTTTATGGTTGCCATATTTATCGGAAATATGGCTTGCGAGATATGAACCATTTTTTTACTGGAGTCGTTCTGTCTGGATAGTTCCATAGCCTTATAATGAGATACAACTCTTGTTACAGGGTGACGGCAGGGGGTCATCCTGCGTCCATTGTTCCCAAGTCATCTAATCTCCATATCAGAGGAGATGGCTGTTGGAGGTGTAAGTGGAACACAGACCAGTTCCTTTGACACCTATCTGCTAAACAAACCGTTTATCCCTGTGGTAAATTTTCTGATTGAAGGAGTTGTGTGAAGGAAAGGGGGGGTGACACCAGGAGAGGGCTTCCTGACATAACTTGAATATCATGATTTATCGTCATATCTCCGGATTTACCTCACACAGGCCCTCATGCACGTCTCTATCCAAGGGACAACGTGGAGCCTCCCAATTTTTGGCTGCCCTGCCAAAGGGCTATACTACAATAGACCCACTTCCTTACAATGGGCACTTCAGGTTTACAGGCCCTCATGCACGTCTCTATCCAGGGACAACGTAGAGCCTCCCAATTTTTGGCTGCCCTGCCAAAGGGCTATACTACAATAGACCCACTTCCTTACAATGGGCACTTCAGGTTTACAGGCCATCATGCACGTCTCTATCCAGGGACAACGTGGAGCCTCCCAATTTTTGGCTGCCCTGCCTAAGGGCTATACTACAATAGACCCACTTCCTTACAATGGGCACTTCAGGTTTACAGGCCATCATGCACGTCTCTATCCAGGGACAACGTGGAGCCTCCCAATTTTTGGCTGCCCTGCCAAAGGGCTATACTACAATAGACCCACCTCCTTACAATAGGCACTTCAGGTTTACAGGCCCTCATGCACGTCTGTATGCAGGGGCATTGGTGAACCTCACAATTTTGGACTGCCCTGGCAAAGGAAAATACTACAAAGACTCACTTCCTCAAAATGGGCACATTAGACTCAGAGGCCTTTATGTACGTCTCTTCTCAGGGACATTGGAGTGCCACACAATGTTTTACGTAAAATCTTTCATGTATTAATCTCAAAAAGTAACATACATTAGCTCTATCTCACTATTGGGTATGTGACCTTAACATTTCCGCCATGAAAATTCATTTTGGTGTCATTTTGGAAGGTTTTCTGGTGAGTCCGTAAAAATGGCGTAAAACGCGGACAAAATTGTTCACAGCTGTGACTTTTGAGTGATAAATGCTTCAAGGGGTCTTCCCCATGCTGTTGCCATGTCATTTGAGCACTCTTCTGAGACTTTTGTGCCATTTTTAGGGTTTCTACATGCTGCCGGGGGTCATTTCACAAAAATACTCGGGTCTCCCATAGGATAACATTGGGCTCGGTGCTCGGGCCGAGTACACGAGTATCTTGGGATGCTCGGCCCGAGCCTCGAGCACCCGAGCTTTTTAGTACTCGCTCATCACTAGTACTAAACAATTGTGGTCACAATTAAAATGTAACTTTTAAAAGTTACATTTTAATTGTGACCACAATTGTTTAGTACTTTTCCTCATGGAGTTTTGCACAAACGTTACCTACTGTCATAGTAGCATTGGACTCTGTTTAGATGCTGACAATCCACCCGATTGACCTGCTGTCTGCCGATTCATAGGCAGGCTAGCAAAAGTTAATCTCTGCTAGTCTGCTTGCTCCTTTAATTACATGTTGTGGGGAGATGTATCACATCGGATTCCCTCCTATTTATACTGTTGGCATCTTTCTACCCATGCCAGCTATAGTTTATTCTGTGTTTGTCTGTGTGATGTGGTGTCCCAGATTCTCTCTTTTGTCAGTTGTGTTTAGTGGTGCTTTTTGCTTGGTGCGGTTGTGGAGTGTACCCCTGTTATGTACTTCCTTCCTGCCCTTGTTTTCCGAGGAATCGGTAACACGCGAAACATGTGTAGGGACTTCCCTTCCCCACATCTACCCTGGCCTTGATAACCACTTGGTAAGCTCTGGATTTGGTTCTATTGCCATTATAATGTGATGTACCATGACATTGGATTCCAAATCCTCCCCAACCCCCCCCAGTTTGGTCCCTATTTGACTATTAGTAACATACTTGTTGGGAGGCACTGTGGGGTTACCATCTGGGTAAATGTCCTTTGTGCTTTGAAAGTTATATTCACTTGCTGACAATAACATACCTGAGCTCTATATGGCTGTATTATCTGAGTAGATGTGTGGAGCTCTTTCACGCTCATCTGTCGTTTGTCCTGTTTATTTATATGTATTACCTGTATTGTCCATATCCTTGCACCTTTTTTGATATTTACTGTAATGAAAACATATTCTTTCTATACTTTTTATACCGGTGCTTTTTTTCTAATCAATTCTGATTTGAATATGTGATGTTTTGTGGGCAAATATAAAGACTTTTTTGTTTTCTGTTTGCATGCTTAGTGTAGTTGTTGCCCTGAAACAATGCAATGAGGTCCACTGATGCGTTTAATTTGTTTATAATATATCCTTGTTTTCCTTCTGAATTTCTTATTGTCTTATACTATGTTTGTTCGTGTTGTGTGACAAGAGTTTTGTCTTTTCCCTTGTCTGTTTTTTTCTGTAGTTTTATCACACTCCTGTCCCATACCTCCATGGGGGAGGGGAAGTTAGATCAAGACTGGTCAGGAGCAGGGCGGGCCAGGAAAGAGACTTAGGCCTCTCCACCATTAGGCGTATCCCTGAGAAGAGGGATAGCCTAGGTATCCCTAGCTTGAGGGACAGCTTAGGAGTCCCAGTTCCCCGCTATCTCAAAGTCGTTGTGACATTATAGGTGCCCCAACTTTATATTCCAGCATGGACCCATTGCTTCGCTATTGACGCAAATGCAGACCTAGTCTCTCCAAGTGGCATAATTAAAGGGCATGGTATAGCAACAAGCGCAGTCTGCCACAATCTGTTCTGGTCGCTGCATCATCCAAACTCAAGCTGCCCCTCATGGAAAGATTTTCTGGGGAGCATGTAAATTGTACTTCCGTTTACGTCCCTACTCTTCTGGTAGTGAGGCACAGCGACTGGGAATTGTGACCTCACTCTTGAGTTGGGGACCCACAAGCATGGGCTTTTTCTTTGTCCTCTGAGTCAGCGGTTGTTTTGTCGGTGGATGTTTTTTTCTCTGCACTTGAGCTCATCTATGATGATCCAGACAAATTATCTTTAGCCAAATCTAAAATCTGTTCACTGCAACAGCGGAAACTGCCTGCAGCGGACTATGATTTTTTTGGTTACTTATTCACTGATTCTAAAAACATTAAAGCTGACACTTTGTCCAGGCGTTTTTTAGGGGGTAACTGTGTGAGCAACCGATCCCCATTTTTCAGAAGGGAGTGGTGGTGTCTGCACTCAGTACTGATGTGGAATCCGAGATTTCTAAGGCTCAAGGTGATGCACTGACTGGGGTGACGATGAACAAGTAATTTGTTCTCCTGAATCTTTGTCTTAAGGTTCTGAGGGAGCATCATGATTCTTTCCTGGCTGGTCACCCTGGGGTCAGAGGTACTCTAGATCTCATATTGCGTTGCTTTTGGTGGCCCAAAATCTGGAGGAATGCGGTATCTGTGTTTGCATGTGCTACCTGTGCGTGGTTGAAGGCATCTCACTCTCATCCTTCGAGATATTTGAAGTCTGCGTGTTCCTAGTCAACCTTGGACAGACATTTCCATAGACTTTTATTACTGATTTACATTCCCCTGCTGGTAATATGGTTATTTTCGATGTGGTGGCTAGATTTTCTAAGGTAACACATTTTATTGCCTTACTGTCGTTGCCTAATGCCAAGACTTTAGCCCATGTGTTTGAGATTGTCAAAGTCCATGGAGTCCTCTCTCACATTGTCTCTGATAGAGGAACTTTTTCCAAATCTTTTATTTTTTCATAAATAAACGTAAAAAATACCCTAAATTTACCACTATCATGAAGTACAATATGTCACTAAAAAACAATCTCAGAGTCACTGGGATCTGTTGAAGCGTTCCAGAGTTATAACCTCATAAAACTACACTGGTCAGATTTCTATAATTTGGCTTGGTCACTAAGGTCAAAATTGGGTCCGTCATTAAGGAGTTAAAACCCATATCTCTTATTTATGAGTGCCGGATTCCTTTTCTTTATTTGTACAGTGTAGGAAAGCAGACTGACAACTTGTTTAGGATCTGGTGTCTGCAGATTTCTCATTAAACTCATCTTCCTGAGTAAAACCAGAACTCTGCTTACTTTACATTACACTACTGTCAATACCAAGATGATGTCTATAGTTCTTAGGTTAGCAGTATATTTTCGTAAGTTGCCACTTAAGACTGTGCCTGTTGTTAAGAGCCAAAACAACATGATGAATATAATAATGGGTTCACTTTCAAAAAATCTTGGATCATGGACACTGTTATAAAAAAAAACAAAACGTTTTACTCACTACTATCACCGGGTCTAGCACTAAGTCTATGCAGCTGTTCTCCCAGTGTCCTGTAAAGCCTGCAGTGCTGACACCATGTTGACAGTACAGCAGCCAACCGGTGAGCTCAGCGGCTCTGCCCTTGTACTGTTGTGGCCAAAAGTTTTT
The DNA here is from genome assembly GCF_048569485.1 of Anomaloglossus baeobatrachus. Classification (NCBI taxonomy): domain Eukaryota; kingdom Metazoa; phylum Chordata; class Amphibia; order Anura; family Aromobatidae; genus Anomaloglossus; species Anomaloglossus baeobatrachus. The sequence goes on from NC_134356.1 coordinate 482,269,707, forward strand.
AGACTGAAATACATTTTTAGTTTTAAAGGGAACCTGTGACCAGATTTGGTGACTATAAGCTGCGGCCTCCACCAGTGAGCGCTTATATACAGCATTCCAGAATACTGTATATAAGAGCCTATGCCGCTGTGTAGAAAATAAAAAACACTTTCATAATACCCACCTAGGGGGCAGTCTGGTCCGATGGATGTCGATGCTCTCCGTTCTGGCTTGTCCTCTCTGCGGCGATCGCCATCCTTCTGAGGGCCATATGCATGACGCGTCCTACGTCATGCACACCAGCAGGCATTGCGGTTCTGCGCAGGCGCACTTTGATCTGCCCTACTCAGGGCAGATCAAAGTATTGTGGTGTGCATGCATGGGCGGTCTTTACCTTTCCTCACACCTGTGCATTACAGTACTTTGATCTGCCTAAGCAGGGCAGATCAAAGTGCACCTATGCAGAACCTCAATGTCGGCTTGTGTGGATGACGTAGACGCATCATCCACACTGAGCTGGGAAAAAGAAGGACAGACATTGCAGCAGAGTGGAGGTGCCGGACCAGAGAGCAGCGACACCTATCGGACTGGACCACCCCTCTTGGTGAATATTATAAAAGTGTTTTTTAACATTATACAGCACGGCCTGGGCACTTATATGCAGCATGTTAGAATGCTGTCCATAAGAGCTCAGTGGTGGTAGCCACAGCTTATAGTCACCAAATCTGGTGACAGGTTCCCTTTAACAAAGTTTAGAGTGGAAGTATTTTTAGATCCTTTAGATGTTTCAGTGATTACTGAAGTACAATTATAAGCATTTAATATATTTTTAAGCTATTCTTGACAAGCAAATTTATGTAAAAACTCAATATTTTACAGTGTTGACTTAAGATTTTGCAATTCTTCCTCGCATGCAGGATATCATCTTCTGGGCCAAATTCTGACTGATGTTTATCCATTCTGTTCTAATCAGTGCTTGGAGTCAATCACCATTTCTGTGTTTTTTGTTTCATTATCCACTTTTTGAGGATTAGCAACATGTTCTCAATGGGATTGAGATCTGGGAAGTCTCCTGGCCAAAGACCCAAAATTTCTATGTTTTGTTCATCGAGGCTCTCATTTATCCCTTTTTCCTAGTGATTTGGTCTCTATTCTGGTGGAAAAAGTATTGTTCATCACTAATCTGTTACTGGGTCATTAGGAGAAGTCGCTCTTGGAGGATATTTAGATGTTTAGCCACCGAGCACACTGGCTGTCTATGTAACATCAACGCCACAGCCAATACTTGACTCCAGGAGCAAGGCAGAGACTTAGCGCTGGACCCGGAGACAGGGAGTTAAGTGTGGTTTGTTTTATTATATCAAACTGCACCCAGGAACCAAGATTTTTCTGAAAGGTGACATTCTCTTTAATTCTGCTCATTATTATAATTTTGTATGGCCTTTATCACTTAAAGCACACCAATTACCTGAATTTTCCTATATAACCTAAAGCCAGTGCTATACTGGCACTACCATGCTGATTTTACACATACCTTAAGTTGTCAGCTAGGATGTTTAGGTTTTGAATGACAGCAGCTGCCGATCAGCTGATAGCTGGGGTGGGGTTTGATAGTGATTCCCGCACCCCTGCCTGTTGTTCCTCTCCCTATCTGTTATTTATGCCTCAGCCAACATAGCTAATATCAGGAAGCAACCTTATTTTTCTGTTGGCTGAGGCCCCACCCCTTATAGTCACATGGGTATGACATCAGCACAGGTCCTTTTAGTCAGTAAAACGATTCTATAATAGAATTAGCATAAATAACACTGGAGAAACAACAGGCAGGTGGCGGGAATGAGTATGAATACCCACCCCAGCTGATCAGCAGCTGCTGTCATTCAAAAAGCTGCTCATTTTACAAACTTTACTTGCTTGTGTTTCAAAACCTATACATCCTAGCTGAAAGCTAAAAGTGTGTAGAATCAGCATAGCAATGACTTTAGGTTATATACAAAAATCCAGGTGATTGGTGCGCTTTAAGGACTCATTGAGATGTCCGTGCACATCTGTCAGATATAGGACCACAATGCATGGACTGCTTGTGGCTCTCCTGACCAGAATGACACAGCCTCAGAGAAATATATATGAAGCTGTCGTGTTTTGGTTGGGAGCCACAGCCATTAACTGTATTGCGATCTGGGATTGGACTGAGGTGCAAGTGTAATTTGCCGCACCGCCTTGTGAGAAGCCGGGCCTACTACCTCAGAGGATGTTCAGGTCACGGTGTCTCCGATGGCTCCAGCAAATCCCTAGGTTATGTGGCAAATTATAAAGAGAAAAATAACAGAGATAGGAGACTGAGTTGTGGTGATATCTGCCAGGTATAAGGCCGCTGAAGGAAGACAGACACCAAGGATTCTATAAAAACGTAAATGAGGAACTTTACTTAAATCTTGTAGCCAACCTTTAGTCAATCAAAGTTGTTTTTTCCATTTCCAATAGACAGTCATTTCATAGCAATAAATAAAGAGATCTCTTACACAGTGGACTAGTTCAAGCGTTTTTCCTATCCCGGCCTTGGGAGGATGGATGTCACTATCAATTGGATTAACTGTGTTTTTCAGTACTCTGTTGTTGCAGAAACGGGGCGCTCCGAATAGTGTGATAATTACACTCCCCGCATATCTCAATGGAGGTCTTTTTTTTTCTTTCTCTGCATCACAGCAACTCAACCGCATCTAACCGGTTTTTCAATTGCAATACCAAAGCAAGGCAGTAGTGGGCAGCACAACGCTAAATAATTTACCTCCTCCCAAGGTGGGGAATAGGTGTCACAAATGTAATCACATAGATAATACAGAACACACATTAGTAGTGGCTTTTCTGGTCACTACACAAGGACGTCTGAATGAGCCCTAAGGCCCATTTCAAATGTCCATTTTACTGGTATGTTTAGCATCTGGACATGTAGCATATATTTTTTTTCACGGATGCCACATGTGCCCATTATAATCTATTCTGCTGCTCACATGTCTGTTTTCAGACGGCCGTGTCTCCGTGTGAACCACAAGTTAGACATTCAGTATTTTCTGGCAGCACTGATGACCAGGGCCAATAGACATCTATGGATCCATATAAACTTGTACACACACAAGATTGAAAGTATAGGAGAAACTTTTAAATTTTATTTTCTAGATCCATACCAGAAAAACATAGATGACACCCAGTTTTAAAAATGTACATACAGATGGGTGATTTAAAAATAAACACGGATGGTCAAAAAAGTGGTACCTCACATATTTTTATAAGGAGGCCTAATATTGAGCAACATTAAGTATGTTGACTATCTGCTTCTCATAATACATGTGGCAGTAGTGTGTAGTATAGCATTTATACTTACTAGTCGCAGCTGAGCAACACCATATAATTTACTGCTTTTCATGAAGTTTGAAAAAAAAATATGCAAATTATACTTTCCCTGTAACCCTTTCAACTTGCGACTTTTCGTTTTTGTTTTTTGCTCCCCTGCTTCTGAGAGCTGTAACTTTATTTTTCCTTCAATCTTCCCATATGAGGGCTTGTTTTTTTGTGAGATGAGTTGTACTTTTAAATGTAACCATGAGTTTTAGCATAGTGTGTACTGGAAAACAACAACAAAAATTCCAAGTGCGCAAAAATTACAAAAAAAAGTGCAAGATTGTTGGGGTATTTTATTCTGTTACTACTCACTACATGGGTAAAACTGATGCGTTGGTGTTATGCCTCAGTTTCATAGATGCCAAACATGTATCTATTTACTTTTATCTAAGGGGTTAAAAAAAAATCAGAAGTTTGTCCAAAAAAGTGATGCGCCATTTTCCGCGACCTGTAGCGTTCTCATTTTTCAGGATATGGGGCTCAGTGACAGATTATTTTTTGTGTCTCGAGCTGACGTTTTTAGTGGTACCATTTTTGCGCAGATGCTACATTTTGATCGCTTGGTATTGCATTTTGCACAAAATTTGCACCTAACAAAAAACATAATTTTGACATTTGGAATTTTTTTGCTGCTACTCCATTTACTGATCAGATTAATTGATTTTATATTTTGATCAGGCATTTCTGAACGTGGCGACAACAAATGTGTATATTTTTAAAAATTTTTAACCCTTTTATTTTCAAAGGGGTGAATGGGGGTGATTTGAACGTTTGGGTTTTTTTGGGGGCGGTTCATCTTTTGTATTTATTTTACTAGTTATAACGATCAGCAGTCTGACCTCGCTTGCAGCATCGCTCTGATCAGCAGACATGCTGCTCTACTGTAACAGCCAGTACTCTGCCGGCTGTAACAGGAACTACGTCATGGTAGCGACAGGTATCATCACATGACCCTGTGCAACCATCAGCTCCCCATGATCGCATCACAGGGCCTTCGATGATGGGGAAAGGCGCGTTCCCTACTGCGGCCATTTACATTGCGCTGTCACACTTTGACAGCGCGACCTAAAGGCTTAACAAGTGCGGGTGGATCGCGGATCCACCTGCGCCTGATAGCCGCACATGTCTGCTGTACAAATCAGCAAACCTACAGTTAGGTCCAGAAATATTTGGACAGTGACACAAGTTTTGTTATTTTAGCTGTTTACAAAAACATGTTCAGAAATACAATTATATATATAATATGGGCTGAAAGTGCACACTCCCAGCTGCAATATGAGAGTTTTCACATCCAAATCGGAGAAAGGGTTTAGGAATCATAGCTCTGTAATGCATAGCCTCCTCTTTTTAAAGGGACCAAAAGTAATTGGACAAGGGACTCTAAGGGCTGCAATTAACTCTGAAGGCGTCTCCCTCGTAGACCTGTAATCAATGAAGTAGTTAAAAGGTCTGGGGTTGATTACAGGTGTGTGGTTTTGCATTTGGAAGCTGTTGCTGTGACCAGACAACATGCGGTCTAAGGAACTCTCAATTGAGGTGAAGCAGAACATCCTGAGGCTGAAAATTAAGAAAAAATCCATCAGAGAGATAGCAGACATGCTTGGAGTAGCAAAATCAACAGTCGGGTACATTCTGAGAAAAAAGGAATTGACTGGTGAGCTTGGGAACTCAAAAAGGCCTCGGCGTCCACGGATGACAACAGTGGTGGATGATCGCCGCATACTTTCTTTGGTGAAGAAGAACCCGTTCACAACATCAACTGAAGTCCAGAACACTCTCAGTGAAGTAGGTGTATCTGTCTCTAAGTCAACAGTAAAGAGAAGACTCCATGAAAGTAAATACAAAGGGTTCACATCTAGATGCAAACCATTCATCAATTCTAAAAATAGACAGGCCAGAGTTAAATTTGCTGAAAAACACCTCATGAAGCCAGCTCAGTTCTGGAAAAGTATTCTATGGACAGATGAGACCAAGATCAACCTGTACCAGAATGATAGGAAGAAAAAAGTTTGGAGAAGAAAGGGAACGGCACATGATCCAAGGCACACCACATCCTCTGTAAAACATGGTGGAGGCAACGTGATGGCATGGGCATGCATGGCTTTCAATGGCACTGGGTCACTTGTGTTTATTGATGACATAACAGCAGACAAGAGTAGCCGGATGAATTCTGAAGTGTACCGGGATATACTTTCAGCCCAGATTCAGCCAAATGCCGCAAAGTTGATCGGACGGCGCTTCATAGTACAGATGGACAATGACCCCAAGCATACAGCCAAAGCTACCCAGGAGTTCATGAGTGCAAAAAAGTGGAACATTCTGCAATGGCCAAGTCAATCACCAGATCTTAACCCAATTGAGCATGCATTTCACTTGCTCAAATCCAGACTTAAGACGGAAAGACCCACAAACAAGCAAGACCTGAAGGCTGCGGCTGTAAAGGCCTGGCAAAGCATTAAGAAGGAGGAAACCCAGCGTTTGGTGATGTCCATGGGTTCCAGACTTAAGGCAGTGATTGCCTCCAAAGGATTCGCAACAAAATATTGAAAATAAAAATATTTTGTTTGGGTTTGGTTTATTTGTCCAATTACTTTTGACCTCCTAAAATGTGGAGTGTTTGTAAAGAAATGTGTACAATTCCTACAATTTCTATCAGATATTTTTGTTCAAACCTTCAAATTAAACGTTACAATCTGCACTTGAATTCTGTTGTAGAGGTTTCATTTCAAATCCAATGTGGTGGCATGCAGAGCCCAACTCGCGAAAATTGTGTCACTGTCCAAATATTTCTGGACCTAACTGTATGCAGGACTTTAATGACACGAGTTATGACGTACCCAGTACATCCAAGGTTGGTAACAGGTTAATACTAAATAGCAGGAGATCTGGCAGTAGAATTTCACATCACAAACTATTCATAGAAGATAGCCAAACCTTATCTCCCACCTTGAAGATGGGACCTGACAAGCGTTTCCTATCGACCTACTGTTTCTGCAGTTGCTGAGCAACCCCAATATTCTTTTGAACTTTCCTCCAGACATCCCCAAGTTTTTATATGACTACCTCTACCCCAGGACAGCCAGAACTCATTCTAGAGAACACACCAAAATGGGGATTAAAACCAAAATTGCAAAAGAACGGTGAGGTTCCAGTGTGCCTATTGAATCGGCTGTTAAAGGCAAACTCAGCAAGAAGTATAAATGAGGACCAATCGTCCTGCTGAGCAACTGCAAAATATCTTAAAATTTGTCCCAAACACTGATTTGCCCTCTCAGTCCAGCCATTAATTTCAGGGAGATAAGCAGAAGAAAAGCCAAATCAATCACTAATTTTTTACCGAAAGCCCTCCAAAATTTAGATATGAATTGCACCCCTCTATCGGATACAATATTCATAGGAATTCCTTGTAAATATACAACCCGATTAATGAACCATTAGGAAAGAGTTTTTTGGCATTGGGTAATCCAGATAAAGGAACAAAGTGAGCTTGTTTGCAGAATTGGTCAACTACCACCCAAATAATAGTTTTCCCACCAGACAAAGGCAAATTAGTGATGAAATCCTGTCACAGTCGTCTCCCTATTTTTGGAGACTAGTGACAGTTTTAGGACTGGAGCCTCTCATATGCATCTGGCTCTCTACATTTAAATCTTGTTTCGTTTCTCTTAGTACTGAAACGGTTAATGTCAGTTTTGCTGCTAGGAGCTTTTCCAGCAGTTCCTAGCTGAGTGTGTCAGCTGCAGCCGCTTTGTAGCCACACTCCTTCAGGTTTAATAGAGGTGTTTCCCAGCAATCCGTGCTGAAGATTCAAATCCATTTTCCATTTGTATACTGGCCCCCTCGGTGGGAGTAGCTGAGAAGGAGCGTCCCAGAAGCCGGACTTTATCCTTTTTTGTTGCTGTTTTCCTCTGTTTGTCTTACCTTTCCTTATGTTATATTAGTGAAGCTAGGGTCTGCCACCTGCCAACGCACAAGCCATGGCAGCTACAGGGTTTTTCCTCAGGTTCCTTTTTGGCAAGAGTTGCGAAGACTGTATCGGACCTGCCTGGCTAGGAGTGCAGGGAGAGCTACAGGTGAGGATAGGAGGTGTTCCATCTACCCCTGTCACTAGAGCTAGGGCCCACCGTTGTTATTGTGTCCCTGGTATTCCCTCTTTCTTGTTGTATTGTCTGTTGTATTTTCGTTATGCGTCAGACGTCTGTTGATGTGAACACGTTCGCCATGCATAAGTGTGACAAATCCATGGACAAAGTTGAAAAGGCAGGTGCGAGCAAGGGGACCTACAATCATGGCTATAACAGCAGTTCAGTCAGGAGGAATGGACCCAAATTCCTACTGGGGCGAGGTGTGTGACAGAGCAGGCAGAGACAGTATGCCGGTGAATAATCTAAAGGAACTTTATTGGGAACTGGGAGAAGATTAAATATTACTGTATTTTTCGGACCATAAGACACACTTTTTTTCCTCCAAATTTGGGAGGAAAGTGTGGGGTGCGTCTTATGGTCTGAATGTCAAAGCGGGGTGCGTGCGGGGTAGGGAGCTGTGGGGAGTCAGCGCTATGCAGTAGGATCACAGGAGGCAGGGAGGGTCGCTGCTGCAGGAAGCCAGCGGCTGGAGAAACCACGTGTACCCGCTGCTTAAAGTACATGAATATTCATTAGCTGCTCCCCGCCCACCTCTCTCTGCAGTCAGTGACTAGAAGCGGGTGTGAGGAGCAGCAAATCAATACTTGTTTAATGTAAACAGCGGACACACGTGGGAGCTCCAGCCGCTGGCTTCCTGCAGAGGCTGCGGAGACCGTGTGTCAGCTGTGAAGGAGGCAGGAGCAGGGAGCCGCTGCAGTCATCTGCCCCGGAGGAAGTGCAGATCACTGCAGTGTCCGGGCCAGAGCATGGCATACTATCACATCACGGCCCGCAGGCTGTGCTGAGTGCTCACATTACTTTCACTTTGATCCTTCCTCTGCACTAGAAACGAAGTCTCCCGTAGCTGAACAAGGACCTGCAGTGATGTAATGAAGAGGGGTCGGCCAGAACGGCACAGTGCCCTGCCTCTTCATTACATCACTGCAGGTCCTCAAGATATGGGAGACTTTGCTTCTAGTGCCAGGACCAAACTGAAGCATGGTGAGCATCACATCTGTACAAGTAAGGCAATAAATAATATAGTGTATAAAGGCATTACTGTACACCTGGATGGGGTTGGATCATATATATATATATTTATACACACACAGTATATAACTATATATACAGTATATAATATACATGTGTGTGCATATATATATATATATATATATATATATATATATATATATACATACACACACACACAGTATATAACACTATAATACACACACACACACAGTATATAACTATTGTGACGTTGCACCTTGCAACATAGGGGGTTACTCGCTCAGCATGAGGGCTTCAGGTAGACACAGGAGGCACAGTTTCTTAAGATCACAGCCTGCTTTATTCAACTTCATAAAGCACCGCGCTGGTACGGACATCACATGGCATGTACAGGCAGGAAAACAGGTACATTCCCAAACCTCAGCCCTTCAGATTATGTTCAGTCCATAAGTCCCTGCAGAGCCTTCTCAGATGCTGTGTCCTTACCTCCACCCACCAATACACCCAGCTACTTCCTCCAGCACAGGAACTTCAGTGCAGGGCCCTGGGTGTGTCCAGAGGCCTGACTTTCATTCCTGGGACCACACCCCGAGGTGGAGATATGGTGAACAGCCGTCCCACCTATCTCATTAGCTGTCCACAACAGAGCCGGCCCAGGTAACACACCTTAACCCTCTCAGCATAGTACCAGTGATTATATCACATATCCTCCCCCTCTGCCCAAAGCCGGGGGGTTTTGGCACCTTGACATAGCGGATAAGAGCACCTGCTCTGTCCGCCCCGGACTACAGCCCTTGACGTACCGTCCGTCACAGTCACCGGACCCTCCCCAGCAAACACTCTCATACGCCCCCTGGTCAGTCCCAGCTCTCCAAGGCTGCCACCCACGGTCACTGTAGGAGGGAGTCTCTCTCCCAGTCGATACTACCGTTCTGTCTAACCCTGAGCTATCCCGACCACTAGAGGGGTCACTATCGAGGGGCCTCAGCGGTGAACTGCCAGAAAAGGCGCCATATCCAGGCCCTCCGCAGGGTCTGTGTATAAATCTATCGTGGGCTCTTCTACCCGGGCATCGTCGTCTGTTTCTCGGATTGTCAACGACATTGGCTAACGACACATCGCTACTTTCATTCAGTCCTTTGGATTGTGTCTCACAGGACTGAGACCGTTCAGAGTCTGGGCTATAGCCCGATGAATACCTGGGTCCTCTATGACCCTGGCTCCTTTTACCATTGGACTTGCTTTTGCCCTCTGAAGCAACAAGCTCATCAAGTGGGCCACCTTTCTCTTCGGGGCCATAGCCCCTATATGGTCGCCAAACCACACCAACTTGGCGAAGTTGATTTGCAATCCTCAGTCTTTCTTGATTCAATTGTTTTAACTCTTCCAGGAATCCCAAACGGTATTCTAGGAGGGCTTGTATATCTTCAACACACCCAGTTGTGCCCACAATGGCACATGGAACCATACCAACTTCACAGGGCCTCCTGGCTTCGTTATGAATATCAATTCTTAATGTCGTCACACCGGTCTTATCAACCATCTCCTGCATGGCTCTTCCATGTCATCCAATAAGCCTCAAGACCATCTCTCTGGGCACTTGCATGATCTCTTCCACAAACTCCAACAACCGTCGAGCTGTCTTCACCGCTTCTGCAGTTGTCCCATAGATACGAAATGTTCCACTGTCTTTATCTAAATGCACAGCTGTGACACCTGGAACCTTCCTGGCTTGCTTAATATTATTTCTTAGTGCTCTCAATGCCAGTCCAATTAATGCTTTCTTCACAACCACTGCTTCTTGACAGCCTGCGGTCAGCTGCGCCAAGCGTCTGGTGTCTTCATTCTTCTTTGCAGTGATGATCCACTTAGTACGAAGACACCGTAGGTGCATGTCACTCAGGATGGCCACTCGCTTCTTTGTGACATAACTGAAAGAGCACACCACCAACTGATTAGTCTCTGCGGCAAAGTACACTTTACAGGCCCCTACTGCCTTCTGGAATCTCTCATGCACCTTCTCACTGGCACAGGCTTCTCTTAAGTCTTCCGGCACGTCTATCCTGCACTTGAAGACTGGTCTGCTTCCTTCACTGTCAAGGACACTAGACTGTTCCTGAGGTCTCTTGCCTTCCTCCATATTCTCCACCAAAGGCTTCACCTGTTGAGTTACACACGCCTCGGGTTCCGCCCCGGCCTCAGAGCCTTCGGGTTTCCGGCTCTTAGCTGAGTCAATCTTCTTGTCTGCGGTCTTGGTCTTACCCACTGAGTCAGTCAGGCTCTCAGCTTCTGATGAGACCTCACATCCAGACTTCACCTCTTCCTCAGAGGCTCTTTCCACTTTTACAGCACCAGCTGTGTCTTGGGACTTCACTGCATTCCCTCCAACTTCCTCTTGGGTCTCTGCAGTGTCACCCTCTGCCTTCTCTTGGGAGTTTACAGTATCGCCTTCTACCAGGGTGTTACGCCCTTCAGCATGGCACTCTGTTCTTCTTAGAACCTTGGCACCATTTTCAACATTCATCACTTCAACACTGGGTAGCTTACCGGTCTGCTCACCAGGACCTTTGTGGATTTGTACGCCACCAATACTGTCCAGGATTCCGTCTCCTGTATTACTCTGTAGGATTTCATCTCCTACAGTGCTTTCATCCGACAGACCACCAGCTTCATGCTTGGAAATTATAGGAGACACTGCCATTACTTCTTTGGTCAGTTCCTTCCCTGCAATTTCACCCTGCTGATTTTTGTCGTGACAATGTGTCAGTTCAGTCTTTGATTCCTGTTTCTTTTGTAGGATATCACTGTCTGACTCTACCGTAGCAGTTGCTACTGGCAACGTATTTTCATTACCCAGGTATTTCACTTTCTCTGCACCCTCAGGCGGCATACACTGTGCCACCTCTTGGCGCTTATTACGTCTTCGGCGTCGGGAGGAAGTTTTCCCCTTCTCACACTTCTGTACCTCACTGTACTTGTTTGTCACCTTTCTTGAGTCAGTGTCTTTACTGGAGTCATCGTCACTCCCCCTGGTGTCCTGGACTAACACGTCCCCACTTAACCAGGTGTCGGCCCCCTTTCCTGGAGCTACTAAAACTGTAGTGGTCACACTGTCACTTCCTTTTGGAGACGCCATGGTCACCCCTAACCCTTGACAGTCCTCATGTGGAGGTACAATCTCCTCATTGCACCCCAATATCCCACAGGGAATCTGTATAACCTCATACGGAAAAGAGGCTTTCTTAGGCGAGGGCCGACTCATTCCTGTGCAATCGGTCCCGGCCTCTGTCTTCCATAAATCCTGAAAGAGCTCAAAGTCCCGTCCTATGATAACCGTATATAACAGATCTGGAACTACCCCCACATCAGGGCGTCCCAAACGTTTGGCCGTCTGAATAATCACCCTGGCCAGAGGATATACTTTAGTGGTCCCATGCACACAACTTCCTTCTATCGTCCTACCCACCATCACATGGAGATCAGGCATGGGTCTCACTAAGGTCAACCGGCTCCCCGGGTCTAACAGACCAGACACACGTAGCCCATTCAAGTCCACGGAGCACTTCTGTGGCCTCATACCGGATGGATAGCCTATACCGCAGGTAGGACATATGTAAGGCGAACCCCATTGCCCCTTGCTATAGTCCACCTGTTTGGCTTGTGAATGCTCCACCCCCTTGTGGGTCACCACAGCTTTCTGAGGCTCCGCCCCCTGTTGGGTAACTACCCCGTTCCGGGCCTCCGCCCCCTTTTGGGAAACCACCCCTTTTTGGAACTCCGCCCCCTTTTGGGCAACCACCCCTTTTGGGACTCCACCCCTTTTGGGCAACCACCCCTTTTTGTGACTCCGCCCCCTTTTGGGCAACCACCCCTTTTTGGGACTCCCGCCTTTTGGGCAACCACCCCTTTTTGGGACTCCACCGCCTTTTGGGCAACCACCCCTTTTTGGGACTCCACCGCCTTTTGGGCAACCACCCCTTTTTCGGACTCCACCGCCTTTTGGGCAACCACCCCTTTTTGGGACTCCACTCCCTTTTGGGGTTTCCATGCAATGTCCTTAGCCCCCAGTTCACACCGTTCGCCCTTATCTCCCTGGGCACCCAGTGTCCATACTGGCCCCCGAAGGGAACGCTCAAACTGGTCCATGGCTGCCACATCGCTGCACACTGACATCTCCTGCTGTCCCCGCACCAGGAACTGGTACAGCTCCTCCACAACGTCTGCATGACCCATTCCCTCTGCTTTCAGCCCCAATTGCTTTCACTGGCCCTCCTGGCACATGCTGTTGGTGTTGCTGTCTCTGCAGCAGCTGTTTCAGGAGCCCCTCCATGCTTTCGGGTTGTACCGCCCGTACAACCAGGATCTCCAGCTTGTGGTGTATCACTGCTCACCAAGCAGGGCCCCGCAATTCCGGGCTGGCCTGGAACCTCCAGTCGCTGGACTCTCGCCACTGCAGCACGGAACCCCGCCACCTGCTGTTTCACCGCCAGGTGCTTGAGGGCGCTGTCACTGTTCGTGGACCCGCCGATCCACAGCTGTGTATATCCACCACGTGCTCCTGGGAACGCTGCCCGCTATCTAGCACCATATGTGACGTTGCACCTTGCAACATAGGGGGTTACTCGCTCAGCATGAGGGCTTCAGGTAGACACAGGAGGCACAGTTTCTTAAGATCACAGCCTGCTTTATTCAACTTCATAAAGCACCGCGCTGGTACGGACATCACATGGCATGTACAGGCAGGAAAACAGGTACATTCCCAAACCTCAGCCCTTCAGATTATGTTCAGTCCATAAGTCCCTGCAGAGCCTTCTCAGATGCTGTTTCCTTACCTCCACCCACCAATACACCCAGCTACTTCCTCCAGCACAGGAACTTCAGTGCAGGGCCCTGGGTGTGTCCAGAGGCCTGACTTTCATTCCTGGGACCACACCCCGAGGTGGAGATATGGTGAACAGCCGTCCCACCTATCTCATTAGCTGTCCACAGCAGAGCCGGCCCAGGTAACACACCTTAACCCTCTCAGCATAGTACCAGTGATTATATCACACTATATATATATATATATATATATATATATATATATATACACACACACACTATATAACTCTCTCTATCTATATATATATATATATATATATATATATATATATAAAATTATACACACACCAGATTGGAGGATCATACATATAATGATGGGGAATATACATATTCCACGATGGAAGCCATATATACCTGTAAGGTACCCAGAATGGGAGATTTGAGTACAGAATTTGGTGATATTATTACCTCCATATCACCCTGTCAGCAGTAAAAAGTAGATTTTGGGTGCTCACCGTAAAGTCTCTTTCTTGTAGCCTTCATTGGGGGACACAGAGACCATGGGTTGTATGCTGCTGCCACTAGGAGGCGACACTAAGCAAAAAAAGGTAAACTCCTCCTATGCAGTATACACCCACCAACTGGCAATCATTCCTCAGTTAGTGAGAAAGCAATAGGAGACAACAAGAAAGAATGAACAATCTTACAGAAGTGAACATTAAAATCAACATTCAACAGTAACATGTATCCAACACAAGGGCGGGTGCTGTGTCCCCCAATGAAGGCTCCAAGAAAGAGATTTTACGGTGAGTACCCAAAATCTACTTTTCTTTATCGCTTCATTGGGGGACACAGAGACCATGGGACGTCCTAAAGCAGTCCCACGGGTGGGTCTATTGTTACTCTCAGGGCTGACCTTGGTCCACTGCAGCCTGCAGAACGCGTCTACCGAGGCTCGCATCAGAGGATGCGAAAGTGTGAACCCTGTAGAACTTCGTGAAAGTGTGGAGCGAAGACCAGGTCGCAGCCTTGCAAAGCTGCAACGCTGAAGCGTGGTGACGGACCGCCCAAGAGGCTCCCACCACCCTGGTGGAATGGGCCGTAATCCTGAGTGGGCGCGCTCTGCCCCTTACCCGGTAGGCTTCTAGTACGGCAGAACGGATCCATCGCGCAATGGAGGACTTGGAAGCGGGGAGGCCTCTGCGTGGACCGGATGGAAGCACAAATAGAGAATCCGACCGTCTGAAATGAGACGTCCTGGAAATGTACAGGCGGAGGGCTCTGACCAAGTCCAGCTTGTGGAGAAGAATCTCACGAGGGTGAGACGGGTTCTGGCAAAAGGAGGGAAGAACAATGTCTTCGTTAAGATAGAAAGAGGAGACCACCTTGGGAAGAAAGGACGGTACCGGCCGAAGGACTACCTTATCCTGGTGGAAGACGAGATAGGGGGAGCCGCAGGAAAGCGCTGCTAGTTCAGATACCCTCCTGATTGACGTGATGGCAACTAAGAAGGCGACCTTCCAAGAAAGGAACGTTAGAGACACCTCCTGAATAGGTTCGAAGGGGGGATGCTGAAGAACGGACAGAACTAAGTTGAGGTCCCAAGGCTCCACTGGAGGCTGGACGGGGGGAACAGAATGAGCGGCCCCTTGGATGAATGTGCGAACCTGTGAGCGAGAGGCAATCCTCTTCTGGAAGAGAACGGAAAGAGCAGACACCTGCCCCTTAAGAGAGCTGAGTGCCAACCCCGCATCCAGACGAGACTGCAGGAAAGACAGCAGAACTGGTAAGGAGAAGGTCATGGCTGCGACCTGGTTAGCTTCACACCAGCGGAAGTTGGCCTTCCACGTACGGTGGTAGATGCGGGAGGAGGAAGGTTTCCGTGCTCTAATCATTGTTTGGACGACCCTTTCTGAGAATCCCGAGGAAATTAGTACTGCGGCTTCAACAGCCATGCCGTTAAATTGAGCGACTGTGAATTCTGGTGGAGGAATGGTCCCTGAGTGAGAAGGTCCGGGACGTCTGGTAGTCTCCACGGGACGTCGGCGAGAAGGTGCACGAGTTCTGCATACCATGGACAACGGGGCCAATCCGGGGCCACGAGAATCACCGGGACTCCTTCTGATTTGATCTTCTTGACTAATTTGGGGATGAGCGGAAGCGGAGGAAAGAGGTACGGCAGAGAGAACTGCGACCAGGGGATCGCTAGGGCGTCCGTTGCGAGCGCCAGTGGATCTCATGCTCTGGACACGAACTGGGGCACCTTGTGGTTCCACCTGGATGCCAGGAGATCCACGTCGGGGGCCCCCACCGGGAACAGATCTGCTGGAAGATGCTGGGATTGAGGGACCACTCTCCCGCGTCGAGGCCTTCTCGGCTGAGGAAGTCGGCGGCCCAATTGTCCACTCCCGGAATGTGGACCGCTGCGATCGTTGGAATGTTCTGTTCGGCCCAGTCGAGGATCTGAGACACCTCCTTCATTGCCGCTCGGCTGCGTGTTCCGCCCTGGTGGTTTATGTAGGCCACAGTTGTCGCATTGTCGGACTGTACCCGAATTGGGTGTCCTAGGAGCAGGGACTCCCAGTGTAGGAGAGCCAAGCGAACTGACCTGAGCTCCAGAATGTTTATGGGAAGGTTTGTTTCCGGCTCGGTCCAGCGACCCTGAACTGTAAGGTCTTGGAATGTGGCTCCCCAGCCTAGTAGACTGGCGTCTGTCGTGATGACCTTCCATCGAGGGGGAAGAAATGATCTCCCTTGGAGGATGAGGGGAGAGCGTTTCCACCATTCCAGTGACTCTCTGACTCGTGGAGGGAGCGCGACTGGGCGATCCAGGGAGTGAAGGGACTTGTCCCATTTTGATAGAAGGAGACCCTGAAGAGGACGTGTATGGAATTGACTGTAGGGCACCACTTCCATTGACGCCACCATTTTCCCGAGAATGCTCATGCAATACCGAAGAGATCAACGGGGAGCGTGTTGGAGCTTCCAAATTCCCCTGAGAATAGCCGAGAGCTTGTCCTCGGGCAGGAGAACCTTCGCCTGTGCGGTGTCGAAGACCATGCCAAGGAATGAGATGCGTTGTGCCTGGATCAGAGATGACTTTGGTCTGTTGATCAACCAGCCGAGACGGGCTAGAGTATCCAGGGTGATGCTGAGGCTTTCGCTGCACTCCGATGTCGAGGGAGCTTTGATTAAAATGTCGTCCAGGTACGGGATGGCTAGAATTCCCTGGGTCCGAAGAATAGCCATGACGGTTGCCATCACCTTGGTGAAGACTCTGGGAGCCGTTGAGAGCCCGAGCTGTGAACTGAAAGTGTTGATCCTGAACCACGAAACGTAAGAATCTCTGATGAGCTGGGAAGATCGGGATGTGAAGATAGACGTCCTGGATGTCCACCGAACAAAGGAACTCCCCGGGTTCCATGGATGCAATCACTGAGCGCAGAGACTCCATGCGGAAGTGACGGAGACGGACACGCTTGTTGAGCCACTTCAGGTTCAAAATGGGGTGGACGGTGCCATTCTTCTTTGGAACAACAAAAAGGTTTGAATAAAAACCCCGAAATCGGTCTTGAGGGGGGACGGGGGTGATGACCCCAGAATCTCGCATGGACTGGATGGCCACGAAGAAACCCTTCGTGAGAGAGGGATCCTTGGGGGGTTTGGACTTGACGAAGCGTGAATGTGGGAGAGAAGAAAACTCTATCTTGCAGCCGTGAGAGACGACGTCTCGGACTCAGGTGTCGTCTATCACGGAAAGCCACGCGCTTCTGAACAGCCGGAGGCGACCGCCGACCCTGGATGAGGATCCGGGAATGGGAGCCCAGTCATGCGGAGGAGAATCTGTTGGATCTGGAGCTGGAGGTCTTGGACTGCTGGCCATGGGAACGCCAGGAACGCCAGTGGGGTGTTGCCTTAAAGGAGGGCTTCCGTCTCTCTTGACGTGCTGGCGACCGCTCCCGACGGGTGTTGCTGTTGGCAGTAAATTGATGAAAGGGACGAAAGGGAAAAACCCGTCGTTTGGGAGGTGCTCGGGGAACCCTTCGTTGGGGGAAAGAAGGTACTTTTACCCCCTGTTTCCTCAGAAATGATCTTGTCCAGCTTTTCTCCGAAGAGTCTGGCCCCGAAAAAGGGGAGACTGGTGAGAGACTTTTTGGATGCTGAGTCCGCGTTCCACGCCTTAAGCCACAATGCTCTGCGGATTGCGGCAATGTTGCCGGCTGCCAGGGCTGCAGAAGCAGCGGAGTCGAGGGACGCAGTAACTAGATACTTTCCGGCATGGGCGATCTGATCTGCCAGATTTGCCAGCTCAGGACCGGGAGCTTCAGCCAGGATACCGCGCCGGAGTAGCTTTGCCCAGGCGGAGACAGCCTTGGAGACCCAGGTAGATGCAAAGGCTGGAGTGATGGCAGAACCGGAGGCTTCAAAGGCCGACTTGGCAAGAGATTCTATGGTCCTGTCAGAGGGGTCTTTAAGGGAGGCGCCATCAGAGAGCGGTAAGGTGGTACTAGATGAAAGTCGGGAGATTGGAGGATCTACTGAAGGAGACGCTGACCACTTCTGAAGAAGTTCCGGTGCAAAGGGGTAAAGGACCTGTGCCCGCTTGCGCTTCTGTAAACGCTTGTCGGGATGTTCCCACTGTCTAGAGAAAATGTCCTCAAATTCCCTATGGTTGCCAAAGCTCCTTGGCGGTTTCTTGGCCCTTTTGAAAGGGACCGACTGACTGGTAGGGGTCGGATCTACATCCTTCACCTCTAGGGTCTGGTTGACGGCAATAACCAGACTGTCCATCATACTGGTCATCTTGGAGATATGTTCAGAGTCCAGATCGGAGTCCGAATCAGGGTCCTGATCCGAATCCGGAGCTGCCGCAGATGAGGTAGGAGATGGAGAGTGTACCGCTCTGGAGGCCGTGGAGGGGTTAGGAGAGCTGGAGGACGATCCCGAGAAGGACCGCTTCCTAGACCTCTTGTGCGTCCTGCCCTGCCGGGCTAGTAGCGCTGCGGGCTCAGACTCGCTCTGGGCCACCGGGGGGGCTCCAGAGGTGGAGGCGGGCAGACGCTCTATGGCTGAAACCAAGGTTTGAGATACCTTAGTTAGGTTGTCCACGGACTGTGAGAGAGCTGCAGCCCACTCAGGTGTGGAGGCCGAGTCCTCGTTACGGGCGGTGGGGGGCTCCGTAGTAGTCATGCTGGGGGTGCTGCAGGCTTGGCAGATGGGGGAGGACTGCCCTGAGGGAAACTTCTTTAAACAAGAGGTGCAGGCGAAGTGTAGGACTATGGCCTGTGGCTGAGAGCGGGACGCTCTTGTGCTGGACATGGGACAGAAGGGAGAGAGAGCGAGGAGAGAGAGAAGAGAACAGAGCGGAGGATGCCAGGTGGATGGGGTACTGGGGAATGAGCTGCCTCCCAGTGGCAGGGCTTACCCAGGTTCTGGCGTCCTGTGTCTGCTGGCGCTGTGTCCTGCTGGTGTGTCAGACTGCAGGCTGAGGGAGCAGAGGTGGGGGCTCCGTGGAGCTGCAGGGGTATGAGGCCGGTGGCTGCACGTGGAATGCTGCCGCCGCACAGAGAAACCGCAGGGCTGTGATGGCGCTGCTGAGAGCATCCGGACCGGGGGAGGAGCCGGAAAAGAGCGCGCAAAACCGGCGCACAGCAGAAGTAAACCTGCAGGGATTGGCTCAGGGACGGCTGGGAGAGAGAGCGCCCGTGATTGGCTGGAAAGGGCGCGCAGAGAGGCCTGCTGTGACTGGCTGCTGGAGCGGGCGGGCCTGCTGGGGAGTAAGGACTCGTGCGATAGGCTGGCCGGGAGGGGCGTGGGCCGGATGGGAGCTAGGCCAGAGAGAAGCCGGGGGCTAAATTAGAGGTGAGGCCGCAGGAGGAACCGGTGGACAGCGCCGAGGACGGGGCCGGGACTGTGGAGGGAGGGCGAGCGCACAGCCTGCATGGAGAGCTGACCCGGGGTAAGGGGGGTTAATCTTATGGATCCTCTTCTTTTTTTTTTTTTTTTTATTTTAAAACGGAGCCCCCCATGGCCCGGGGAACAGGAGAGTACCTGTCCCGACGGCTGATAGTCCTCCTTGATCCTGGAAAAGATATAGGGAGACGGGTATTGGTCGTCCTGTATGATTTTTCGTCTCCCCTCCCTGATCAGGCCGGCTGTGGAAGGCGCGCGTGCAGGGGGAGGGGGGCAAGGACCATCCGCCTGTCCCTCTGTGTGGATGCCCCCCAAACAGTCTTGAGAGTGTTAGGGGGCTAGGGTCCTGCCAGACAGACACGGAGGACAACGGAAGTGGCGGACGGACCCCACTTCTGTGCGACCGGTCTCTAGGGGGGAGAGCAGGGTGAGCGATTACACCCTGTCGCCCGACGAGCTGTGTCTGTAAAAGAAAAAGTAAAATATTAAAAATACAAACCTGGGGGGCTGAGAGCAGCCCCAAGTGTGTCCACCTCCTATGGACACGAAGCTTAAACTGAGGAATGATTGCCAGTTGGTGGGTGTATACTGCATAGGAGGAGTTTACCTTTTTTTGCTTAGTGTCGCTTCCTAGTGGCAGCAGCATACAACCCATGGTCTCTGTGTCCCCCAATGAAGCGATAAAGAAATAACAGTGTGTAACGACCACATTTTTTTACTATAATTTTTTTTTATATTTTTTTTCCTCCTCTAAAACAAGGGTGCGTCTTATAGTTCGGTGCGTCTTATAGTCCAAAAAATACGGTAATATATTTCCTTAGAGTCTGGAACAGAACAGACCCGGGGGTACCACCCGGTAATCCAATGCCAAGGAAAATGCAACAACAGTCCTTAGAGGAGTTCCTTAAATCCAGCAGGATGGCAAAGACAACACAATCCTACATAGCAGCCGATCTCTAATGTCTAATAGTCCATACACGGGCACCAGGACCTGGCCAGAGCAACAGATCCTAGCCCTTCACCAAACACTGCAACAACTAACTAACCAAACATGTGGCTAATTCTTCCACCTCTCCTTAGAACAGACCCCTGGATGGGCAGAAGTGCTCATACCCACCCCCTTAACATGTAGCTCGCGGTATATATAAGTTTCTAGAAACACAGGCTCCAGCAGGACTACTTGGGTTGGGTATTAGGGAAGCCCCCTGCAGAGGGGAACAGTATACACACAATCCCCCACCAGTTACAGGACACTGGATACTGCTGGAGGCCTAATTACATTATGCTACAGGCTGGGGAGACACACTGTTACATGTACCAACTATTATGAGAAGCTTGTGAAAGGATATTCAAAACGTTTGACCCAAGTCATACAGTTTAAGGTCAATGGTACCAAATACAATTGAATAGTGATGGACGAACTCGTAGTTAACAGGGACTGGCGGATTTAAAGAAAAAAATCCGGTTCTGGCCCAGAATTTATCCTGAATATAACTCTATGGGGACCACTATCTGGCTATTAAAAATGGTGGTAGAAGGGATACGAGCAGGTGCGGTATACTTACCGAGGCTCCAGTGCGGCTTTTACTGTTGCCGCGGCCTCCCATTCACTTCCGGGGCTGCTCATTAGGCTCAGGCATATGCACTGCGTTCCTTGCCCACCGGCATCTGTGATTGGTTGCAGTCAGACGCGCCCCCATTCTAAGTGACAGTGTCTCACTGCTTCCAATCACAGGCTCTATGTGTGTCTATAGTACAGTAAAAGAAAATAAGTAAAAAAATTGGGGTAGGATCCCTGTTTATTATGATACCAGCACAGATAAAGCATACGGCTACAGGCTACAGTCCCCAGCCGTGCGCTTATCTTGGCAATGCATCAAAATAAGAAGATCCACATGTGTTTTTGTTTTTAATTTTTTAAATAACTAATGTGCGGTCTCCCCAATTTTGGTATTTAGGCATGATAAAGACTGACAGTTGGGGGCTGGTATTCGCAGGTTGGGGAGGTCCATGGTTATTAGGCCCCCAGCCTAAAAATAGAAGCCGCCCGGGATTTTCACATCCATTAGATACGACAAGCCCAGCAATTTACCCAGCTCTTCCTGATTGCACTGGTGCAGTGGCAATCGGGGTAATAGGGGTTAATAGCAGCTCACAGGTGCCACTTAGCCCTAGATTTTCAAGGTTTGGAAGGAGACTGGTTGGAATGCCGCACTATTCACCACTCCAGAAATATAAATGATTAACCCCTTCGCTTTCCGTTTTTTTTTTTCGCCATTCTTCTTCCGAGAGACGTAACTTTTTTATTTTTCAGTCAATATGGTCATGTGAGAGTTCATTTTTTGCGGAACGAGCTGTACTTCTAAATGAAACCATAAGTTCTACCATATAGTGTACTGGAAAACAGCAAAGAAAACTCCAAATGCGGAAAAATTGCAAAAAAAAGTGCGATAGCACTATTGTTTTTAAGATATTTTATTCACTATGTTCACTATATGGTAAAAATGATGTGTGGGTGTGATGCCTCAGGTCAGTGCAAGTTCGTAGACACTACTTACAGCAAGATGGAATTGCAGCTGTATATTGCTCAGGCCAAAAGACTACTACTACTCCAGCAGGATACAGCTAAACCCCCACTAGGTGGAGGCAATACAGGTGCAGGTGGAGCCATTCACACGCACTTCGAAATATGGAGGAGGTGATGGCTGGATGGTAAAACTGCACACTGGTGGCTTGCATAGAGCACTGTTCACACTAGCAGACGCACAGTCACAAACCCGCAGCCTATTAGGTGACGCCCATACTATTAGATCAGGCGGGCTGCCAAGCCGTACCCCCACTGCGCGCTACGTAGGGACAGAAACTCTGATAGCAA
Source organism: Anomaloglossus baeobatrachus (assembly GCF_048569485.1). Classification (NCBI taxonomy): domain Eukaryota; kingdom Metazoa; phylum Chordata; class Amphibia; order Anura; family Aromobatidae; genus Anomaloglossus; species Anomaloglossus baeobatrachus. The sequence continues at coordinate 482,291,829 of NC_134356.1, forward strand.
GGCCTAACAAAAAGGGGCCTGGCTGTATCCTGTACAAAAAAAGTTTTTGAGGTGTACGGCTTGGCAGCCCGCCTGATCTAATAGTATGGGCGTCACCTAATAGGCTGCGGGTTTGTGACTGTGCGTCTGCTAGTGTGAACAGTGCTCTATGCAAGCCACCAGTGTGCAGTTTTACCATCCAGCCATCACCTCCTCCATATTTGTCACCTCCTCCATATTTGGAAGTGCGTGTGAATGGCTCCACCTGCACCTGTGTTGCCTCCACCTAGTGGGGGTTTAGCTGTATCCTGATGGAGTAGTAGTAGTCTTTTGGCCTGAGCAATATACAGCTGCAATTCCATCTTGCTGTAAGTAATGATATTTTCTTTTTTGCTTTTTTATAACTTCGTAGACACCAAACACGTATAGGTTTACTTTAAATAAGGGGATAGATGTATGTAAAGCGCTGTAGAATTAATAGCGCTATATAAATGAATAAATTGTTATTATTATTATTATTTAAAAAAAAATTGGCGTTTGTCCGAAAAAAGTGGCGCACGTTTTACGCCATATTCCGTGACCCGTAGTGTTCTCATTTTTCGGGATCAGTGACTGCTTATTTTTTGCATCTCAAGCTGACATTTTTAACGGTACCATTTTTACGCAGATGCTACGTTTTGATCGCCTGTTATTGCATTTTGCGCAAAATTTGTGGTGACCAAAAAACGTAATTTTGGTGTTTGGAATTTTTTTGCCGCTACGCCGTTTACTGATCAGATTAATTCATTTTATATTTTGATAGATTGGCCGTTTTTGAACGTGGCAATACTAAATATGTGTATATTTTTAATTTTTAAACCCTTTAATTTTCAATGGAGCAAAACAGGGGTGATTTGAACTTTTAGGTTTTTTTTTTAATTTTTTAAAACTTTTTTTTTTACTTTTTCTTTTATTTTACTAGTCCCCCTAGGGGGCTATAAGGATCAACAATCCGATCGCTCTGCACTATCTGCTGATCACAGCTATACAGCTGTAAATAGCAGATACGCTCCTTTTCTGCTTCACTCGGCTCCGGGCCGAGTGAAACTGAAAGTAGTTTATGTGCAGTACAGGAGTCATCACATGACCCTGTGCTACCATGACAACCACCGGAAGTCACGTCACATGACTTCCAGTATCGGGCGGTAAGTAAATGTTTACCGCCGATGCCGTTATAATGGCGCTGTCACATATTGACAGCGCCATTTAAGGGGTTAAACGGCACGAGCAGATAATGATTCTGCTCGTGCCTGGCAGGCACACATCTCAGCTGTGAAAATCAGCTGAGATGTGCGCCGATCGCTGCATGCTGCCGGCGACAGACCGCGGGCAGTAACACTATGACTGCTAGGACGTAATATTACTGCCCGCGGTCGTTAACGGGTTAATGTCTTTTTATTTCATGCACAGGTCTACGCGTTTCATGAGTCCTCGGGGAGTCCTGAGGTTACTCGCAGCCACCGCTCTCAGGTGGAGGAGTGCAGCTGTGGCCGCGGGTCACCAGAGTGACAGCACAGCTGATCGCGCGGCTCACTGCAGTCACTCAGGGGATTTGTGATCACAGGTGAGTCCTTCACGTGTGACCGCAAATCAGGCTGTGACACAAAGAGAGAGCCGCGCGATGTCAGTGAAATCGGGTGAAGCTCTGACGTCACTGCTGCGGACTCCTGTGTCCTGGCACTGACCTCAGAGGTTCATTGGAGTTCATGACAGCACACAGAGACAGAGCCACGGGATGACAATGAAGTCGGGTGAAGTTCATCCGAGTTCATTCTCATCGCCCGGCACTGTCTGTGTCTGCTGTCAGCGGGCATGTAGCAAAGCTGAATTGCCGGGGGATCGCACTGACAAAAATGCATCCAAAACGCATGTAGAATACATGCAAAATGCATCCAAAATACATGCGTTTTGGATGCATTCTTTTTGTCAAAACGCAGTGTCAAGTTTGCCAGCAGGTGCACTTGTTCCTGCACTAATCAGGACGCAACGTGCGCACATAGCCTAAAAGTCAAAAGTGGCTTTTTAAACAAGCCTTTTCATTAGACTTAGGATTTATTCCAGAACAGAATCCCAATTTTCCGACAGTGTTTCGGGGTGATTGCCCCTCGTCAGTGCAAAATGTGGGTATCTGATCTGGCTTATGAGAAGCTATGTGGGGACCACAAGGAAGACTATTCTCCTTATGGAGACCTGACAAACCAGGCTGGCTGCCAGTGAGGGGACTTATAGCTGCAATGCCCCTCTGGGAATTATTCAAATTGTCCGTCCAGTGAGGAAGGAGACAAACTCTTGCGCCACTTATTGGAAGTAGCAATCCATAAGGAGAATAGTCTTGCCCGTGGTCCCCATAGCTTCTCATAAGCCAGATCAGATACCCATACTTTGCACTGACGAGGGGCAATCGGGATTCTGATCTGGTATAAATCCAAGTTTTATGAAAAGGCTTGTTTAAAAAGCCACTTTTGACTTTTAGGATTGCTACGTCCAATAGGTGGCGCTAGAGTTTGTCTCCTTTTTTTCTAGCAATCTTTACTAGTGGAGCCGTAGGTTGAGGGTTTGGTGTCCCTTTCACACACCCCTGAATCACAAGTTTTGCGATAACTGTAGGTTCAAGACCCAAACAAAACATTTGTTTTCAAAAAGAATTTATTTATTTTCACATGATAACATTTTACTTTTTAATCCTTATTATATTAAAATTGCTGTGTATTTTTTTATATTATTACTAGCTGTACTACCCAGCTTCGCCCGGGTTAATAACTCCTGGTAACAAAAATTTATTCTGCACACAAAAACCACAAAACAAATAGAAATGTAATTATTAAAAGGCAAAAACTAAGCTAATAGAAGCATTTCACAACATATATTTCAACATGTTGTTGTAATGAGTGATTCACTACTAACATTTAAGCAGAGCCTGGATGCCTTTCTTAAAAAAATTAATATTACCAGTTATGTATATTAGATTTTATGACAGGGTGTTGATCCAGGGAACTAGTCTGATTGCCGTATGTGGAGTCAGGAAGGATTTTTTTTCCCCATTGGAGCTTGTTTGACACATTGGGGTTTTTTTGCCTTCCTCTGGATCAACATGTTAGGCTACGGGTTGAACTAGATGGACTTAGAGTCTCCCTTCAACCTTAAAAACTATGAAACATTCCAGATATTCCACACAGATTTAACTAAATTGGCCAAGTAATGTGCTCCATCTGTCTCTTTCCAGGTCTGTCTCTTTCCAGGTCTGTCTCTTTCCAGGTCTGTCTCTTTCCAGGTCTGTCTCTTTCCAGGTCTGTCTCTTTCCAGCTCTGCCTCTTTCCAGGTCTGCCTCTTTCCCCGTCTGTCTCTTTTCAGGTGTCTCTTTCCAGGTCTGCCTCTTTCCAGGTCTGCCTCTTTCCAGGTCTGCCTCTTTCCTCGTCTGTCTCTTTCTCCGTCTGTCTCTTTCCCCGTCTGTCTCTTTCCCCGTCCGTCGCTTTCCCCGTCTGTCACTTTTCCCGTCTGTCGCTTTCCCCGTCTGTCGCTTTTCCCATCTGTCGCTTTCCCCATCTACCTGTCTCTGTCTGTCTCTTTTTTTGTCTGTCTCTATCTCTCTGTTTCTTTCCCCATCTGTCTTTCCAGGTCTGTCTCTTTCCCCGTCTGTCTCCCCGTCTCTTTGTGTCTTTTCCTGTCTGTCTCTTTCCCTCTCTGCCTGTCTCTGTCTGTCTCTTTCCTTGTCTCTCTATTTCTCTCTCTTTCCCTGTCTTTCTCTATCAAGGTCTGGGTTTTTCCCCATCTATCTTTGTCTGTCTCTCTGGCTGTCTCCTCCTTCCCTGTCTGCCTGTCTCTGTCCCTGTCTGCATGTGTCTGTCTCTTTCCCCGTCTGTCTCTTTTCCCGTCTGTCTCTTTCGCCGTCTGTCTCTTTTCCCGTCTGTCTCTTTTCCCGTCTGTCTCTTTCGCCATCTGTCCCTTTCCCCGTCTGTCCCTTTCCCCGTCTGTCTCTTTCCCCGTCTGTCTCTTTCCAGGTCTGTCTCCTTCACCGTCCTATAACAACCAATCACAGCTCCTACTAATAACCTGTAGTTCCAGGCTCCATTTACTTTAATGGAGGCAAGTTTTTTTGGAGCGTAACTGTAAAACGCGGGGTTAAATTTTCCTGTCAAAACATAGTCTACGACGTTCCCTGGGTCACGTGAGGTGTCTGTGAAAAATTTTGTGATTGTAAATGTGACGGTGCGGATACACTTTTCGTTTCACTTTTTCCCCATTATGTAGATAGGGGCAAAATTGATTGGTAAATTGAAACGCGCGGGGTTAAAATATCACCTCACAACCTAGCCTATGACGCTATCGGGGTCCAGACGTGTGAGTGTAGAAAATGTTGTGGCTGTAGCTGCGACGATGCAGATGCCTATCCCGGACATACATACACACACACACACACACACACACACACACACACACACATTAAGCTTTATATATTAGATTGACTTTTCTGGGTTATATCTGTATAATGCGTCATTATTTATTTTCAAGTTTAAACCATCCCGCCACGTTTTTTTCTTTTGTGGGTGTTTCTTTTATGTCACTGTAGGGGTATATAATGGTGATTTATCCATGTAATCAGCAGGCTTGATGTTCTTTTGCCTTATGTCCTGATGAAGGGAATCGAGTACTCCTGAAACGCGTAGACCTGTGCATGAAATAAAAAGTCATTAATCATTTTATATTTCTGGAGTGGTGAATAGCGCGGCATTACAACCCGTCTCCTTCCAAACCTTGAAATACTACACCCGGGGCTGCAGCTGTTTCACCGTTGGATACATATACGTTTATAAGGGTTGTGACGGGCACAACTCCTATAGGTGAGTTCTTTACCTTTTACTAAAATTCTAGTTTTGTTGAAAAGACCCTATTGCCCTTTTCTTCCACAGTCCTCACTGTCACTAAGCGCTAGGTTAGTAGTGGGACTAAAATACAAAAAAAAACCCTTTTTCACCCCTTTCTTAACCCCTAAAAACACACCTGCTGCCGCTCATTCAATTCCAGAGCTGTGCATAAGCTTTCATGTATAGTGCCTACAAGTAGTATTCAACCCCCCTGCAGATTTAGCAGGTTTGATAAGATGCAAATAAGTTAGAGCCTGCAAACTTCAAACAAGAGCAGGATTTATTAACAGATGCATAAATCTTACAAACCAACAAGTTATGTTGCTCAGTTAAATTTTAATAAATTTTCAACATAAAAGTGTGGGTCAATTATTCAACCCCTAGGTTTAATATTTTGTGGAATAACCCTTGTTTGCAATTACAGCTAATAATCGTCTTTTATAAGACCTGATCAGGCCGGCACAGGTCTCTGGAGTTATCTTGGCCCACTCCTCCATGCAGATCTTCTCCAAGTTATCTAGGTTCTTTGGGTGTCTCATGTGGACTTTAATCTTGAGCTCCTTCCACAAGTTTTCAATTGGGTTAAGGTCAGGAGACTGACTAGGCCACTGCAACACCTTGATTTTTCCCCTCTTGAACCAGGCCTTGGTTTTCTTGGCTGTGTGCTTTGGGTCGTTGTCTTGTTGGAAGATGAAATGACGACCCATCTTAAGATCCTTGATGGAGGAGCAGAGGTTCTTGGCCAAAATCTCCAGGTAGGCCGTGCTATCCATCTTCCCATGGATGCGGACCAGATGGCCAGGCCCCTTGGCTGAGAAACAGCCCCACAGCATGATGCTGCCACCACCATGCTTGACTGTAGGGATGGTATTCTTGGGGTCGTATGCAGTGCCATCCAGTCTCCAAACGTCACGTGTGTGGTTGGCACCAAAGATCTCGATCTTGGTCTCATCAGACCAGAGAACCTTGAACCAGTCTGTCTCAGAGTCCTCCAAGTGATCATGAGCAAACTGTAGACGAGCCTTGACATGACGCTTTGAAAGTAAAGGTACCTTACGGGCTCGTCTGGAACGGAGACCATTGCGGTGGAGTACGTTACTTATGGTATTGACTGAAACCAATGTCCCCACTGCCATGAGATCTTCCCGGAGCTCCTTCCTTGTTGTCCTTGGGTTAGCCTTGACTCTTCGGACAAGCCTGGCCTCGGCACGGGTGGAAACTTTCAAAGGCTGTCCAGGCCGTGGAAGGCTAACAGTAGTTCCATAAGCCTTCCACTTCCGGATGATGCTCCCAACAGTGGAGACAGGTAGGCCCAACTCCTTGGAAAGGGTTTTGTACCCCTTGCCAGCCTTGTGACCCTCCACGATCTTGTCTCTGATGGCCTTGGAATGCTCCTTTTGTCTTTCCCATGTTGACCAAGTATGAGTGCTGTTCACAAGTTTGGGGAGGGTCTTAATTAGTCAGAAAAGGCTGGAAAAAGAGATAATTAATCCAAACATGTGAAGCTCATTGTTCTTTGTGCCTGAAATACTTTTTAATACTTTAGGGGAACCAAACAGAATTTTGGTGGTTTGAGGGGTTGAATAATAAATGACCCTCTGAATAAACTTTTCACCATTTAAAAAAAAAAAAAAAAAAAAAGAAATAACATTCTTTTTTGCTGCAGTGCATTTCACACTTCCAGGCTGATCTACAGTCCAAATGTCACAATGCCAAGTTAATTCCGAATGTGTAAACCTGCTAAATCTGCAGGGGGTTGAATACTACTTGTAGGCACTGTATATGCATCGCTTTCCTTGCCCATCGGTGTCTATGATTGGTTGCAATCAGATGCACCCCCATGCTGCGTGACAGTGTGTCTGACACGTCCAATCACAGACCCGGTCTGCGGGTCTATATCGTTTAGTAAAAATAAATAAAAAAATTGGTATAGTGTCCCCCCATATTATAATGCCCAGCACAGATAAAGCCCACAGCTACAGGCTGCAGCCCCCAGTGGTTTTCTCAAAATAAGAGAAACCGCAATCTCAGCACTGTACCCAACTCTTCCTGATTGCGTTGGTGAGGTGGCAATCATGGTAATAAGGTGTTAATCATAGCTCACAGTTGCAACTAAGCCCTAGATTAGTGATGGGGAGGGTCTATGCGATCCCCCCTCCCCTATTACTAATCTGTAAGTGAAAGTAAACACCAAAAAAATCCTTTATTTGGAGTAAAATACAAAAAAAACTCTTTCCCTACTTATTAACCTCAAAACACCCCTGAAGGTCCAACGTAATCCACATGAGGTCCTACAACTCTTTAGCTCTGCTACATCTGAAATGACAGGCCGCGATCATGGAACATGTCCACACGGTGTAACTGCAGGCAGAGACTTAGCTTAGTTGCGGTCACAGCTAGAGGTTCCCACGATCCTCCACTTGTGACTGCAGCTAACCTGACCTCAGGGTACTTCATTAAACTTAGTAACCCCACCTGATGTCATGATTAAGTGCTGTAATTTTAGATGTAGCAGAGCTGGAATCGTTGTGGAACCTCGTGTGGATTACGTCAGACCTGCATGGGTGTTTTTAAAGTTAATAAGGTGGTGAAAGAGGGTGTTTCACCACCTTTAGTAAAATAATATAAAGCCATTTACAAATGTGCAGTTTTATCACACATCCTAATGCCACAGATGTTGCAAGTTTTGAGGGAGCATGCAACTGAGATACTAACTGCACGAATGTCAACCAGAACTGTTGGCTATGAATTCAATATTCATTTCACTACCATAAGTCGTCTCCAAAGGCATTTCAGAGAATTTGGCAGTACATCCAACCGGCCTCACAATCACAGACCACGTGTAACCACAGGAGCCCAGGATCTCCAAATCCAGGATCTTCACCTTTAAGATAGTCTGAGACTAGCCACCTGGATAGCTGCTCCGGCAATCTGTTTGCATACCCAAACGAATTCTGAATAAACGGTCATAAACCGTCTGTAACGCTTGTTGCTAAAGATGGTACGATGGCGAGTGAACCCACTGGACCACAGGGAGTCCTGGGCTTACCCTTTAGTGGGAGGGCCTTGATTAAGTGCCCACTGCTAGGTAGACACCAGGTGCCACTCTCAGAGCAGTCACTGGGATCAGTGGCTTACATAGAAATCATGGGGCCCCATAGCAAAAGTCTGAATAGGTCCCCCTTCCCCAATAAAAATACACTAAAATATTAACATAATAAACAGCATATATATTACTGGAGGCAGCATATAAGTTACTAGGGGCCATACAAGTTATTGGGGGCATATATATGCAAACATTATGAATTCATCTTTATCCTAGCCAGGCTATAGTTCTACCAGTACAGTAAGTAGAATATTACCGGGCGCGGCTCCGTCTGCAGAGCATCAGTCTAGGCAATGCTGTGCGGCTGTGCTAATGTTTTGTGACTATAGGGTGCTTTACACGCTTCGACATCGCTAATGATATATCGTCGGGGTCACGTCGTTAGTGACGCACATCCGGCGCTGTTAGCGACATCGCAGCGTGTGACACCAAGGAGCGATGATCAACTATCGCAAAAACGTCAAAAATCGTTGATCGTCGACACGTCGCTCCTTTTTATAATATCGTTGGTGGTGCATGCCGCTGGTTGTTCGTCGCTCTTGCGGCATCACACATCACTGTGTGACACCGCAGGAACGACAAACATCTCCTTACCTGCGTCCACCGGCAATGAGGAAGGAAGGAGGTGGGCGGCATGTTCCGGCCGCTCATCTCATCCCCTCCTCTTCTATTGGGCGGCCGATTAGTGACGTCGCTGTGACGCCAAACGCACCTCCCCCTTGAAGGAGGGATTGTTCGGCGGTCACAGCGACGGCGCTGAAAAAGTATGTGCATGTGACGCTGCCGTAGCGATCACTAAATGTCACACGAACGACGGGGGCGGGTGCTATCGCTCGCAACATCGCTAGCAATCGCTAGCGATGTCGCAGTGTGTAACACCCTTATGTGCGACGCCTGACGCTCACTGAGCACCAGATGGCTTGACACTCGCTGAGCAAAGTCCACTGTACAAAGACCAGTGAGTTCACAATGCAAATCCCCCACCCCCAAAAAAAAGTGCAGTGTGTGAACTTGACCTAAAGTAGAAATGTCCTCCTTCGTGCCCCTCACCATACACAATGTAAATTTTCACATCTGTCTCCCACATATAATCATAACAATTAGTGTGGTATCCCACAAAGTGACCATCTCCATGGGATACCAGAAATATAGATATTTCACACAAATGTAATTTTCTATGCATATTGTGTACTGTAGGATATTGTGAAAACCTGCTGACAGGCAGCACTCAGAGGGTTACGTTCCCCTGTGCAGTCAGCCAATGACTTCAGTGGTATGATTCCCATGCAAGGGGAGGAGCTAACTCCGACTACACGTGGAAGGATAGGGTCAGTTGGAAGACGGCAGTTGAGAGGAAATAGAGGGAGTTGACGTCCTCCATTTTGTGAGGAGTTCTTTCTAGCGCATCGCGAGAAGTAAATCTGCCCGTCAGAGATCTGCCTGTCTGGTGTGGTTGAATCTACAACAATATGTGTGGAAAACACTGACCAGCTGTCACGTGTAAATAGTTATCTATATCACCAGTAAAGAGACTGTTCATCACCGAAGCAGAGTTGTTTTATGATTAAAGATTAACAAGAATAAAGGGTGCTTTACACACTGTGACATCGCTACCGATATATCATCGGGGTCACGTCGTTAGTGACGCACATCCGGCGCCGGTAGCGACATCGCAGCGTGTGACACCAAGGAGCAACGATCAACAATCGCAAAATCGTTCAAAAACGGTGATCGTTGACACGTCGCTCCTTTCCTTAATATCGTTGCTGCTGCCACAGGTACGATGTTGTTCGTCGTTCCTGCGGCATCACACATCGCTATGTGTGACACCGCAGGAACGACAAACATCTCCTTACCTGCGTCCACCGGCAATGAGGAAGGAAGGAGGTGGGCGGGATGTTACGTCCCGCTCATCTCCTCCCCTCCGCTTCTATTGGCCGTCCGCTTAATAACGTCGCTATGATGCCAAACACAGCTCCCCCTTGAATGAGGGGTTGTTCGGCAGTCACAGCAACGTCGCTGACAAGGTATATGCGTGTGACGCTGCCGTACCGATAATGTTCACTACGGCAGTGAGCACCAAGTGTCGCACGAACGACGGGGGCGGATGCTATCGCGCTCGACAACGCTATATCGTTGCAGCGTATAAAGCACCCTTTACAATTATTACCACCATCAGACTCAACCGTGTACCACACGAGGTTACCACAACTTTTGGCGTCAAGAACAGAATGTTACCTCTGTGCCTTATATGCCTTGAAGAGAGTGGTAGTTGTCGCGGGCGGAGGGGACGCGCTCGCCACGCTCGGGTCCGGGGCTTCTGCTGCTGCTCGGTGGCTCGAGCGGTGGGCCGGACCCAGAGACTCGAGCAGCGCTCCTCACCCGTGAGTGAAAAGGGGATGGTTTGTTTGGGGAGAGAGTTCGTGACGCTACCCATGGGACGTGGTGATGATGACACCACCGCTGCTGGTGACGGGGATCCCGGGAGAGATGGTAGGGAGCAGCTAGGATGTTGTCCCCTACGTGGGTAGGGGTTGGTGATCCCGGGGCCCGGTGGTGTAACGGGGAGGCTGGATGGCTGGGTTGCAGGGACAGCGCGGCGCGGTGCCGGACGGCACTGGTGTACTCACTCAGGCAATCACTGACAGAGTCTCTGGTAAACCAAACGGCCGGATGGACGGGTCCCGCAGCCGGCTGCAGTGTTGTTGTGCTCTCCCCGGACAGCTGATGGTGGCTGTCTTTCCCTGCACCTGTTAGAATGTTCTGACTCCTGTGGTTGCCCACCGGTAGTCCGCTCCCCGGCGTATAGGTGCCGTAGGAGCCCGTTTTGCCTGCAGACGCTGGCCCTTGGATCTCTAGCCTGTGGCGGTGGCTGTATATCCTCACGGTGTGGACTGTTGCCTTCTGTCGGGTCTTGGTTGTTGGGAAACCCCTGGGGTTCCTGTCACATTCGGATTTGACTATTGTCGGCGGCTCCAAGCCTGGTCGGGGTCCGATGGCCCTGCCTGTGTGCTTAACTTCACTCCGCTCCCTGGTTCGGTATCGGCGGGCCAGCGCCCAACCTCGGTCCTACGGCTCTGCAGAGTTCCGCTAACTCCTGCAGACGGCCACCACCGTCTGCCAACTTTGTTGTCAGTGCCTGGGCTCCTACCCAGGCACACGCAGACGTTTTACTCCTCTCACTTTCACCTCCTAAACTCATCTGTCTGTTTTCCCGCCTCCAGGCCTGTGAACTCCTCGGTGGGTGGGGCCAACCGCCTGGCTCCGCCCCACCTGGTGTGGACATCAGACCCTGGAGGGAGGCAACAAGGGTTTTTGTCTCACTGTTGTAACTGTCTAGGGAAGGGGGTGTGTATGTTGTTATGTCTGTGACTATCTGGCTAGTCCAGGGCATCACATATATGCTATTGATATTGAAGGAAATTGATGAGAAAATTACCTCAGGAAGTGTCAGTCTTTACTGCCTTAAAGAATTTGTACCGCGCCACAGCTGTTGTTGCAAGAAGAGACTGTACACATACCAGTGGCTACTTTATTGGGAAAAGTGACATCCTTTCTTCCTAAGCTGAAATTCCCTCCACTGCACCCCAACAAAGAGGGGAGAAGCAGGCAGCAGCGAGGATGGTAAGAACTACTGCAACACACATAGAGTGCTGTAAATATGTCTTCAGGAGAGGAGAGTGTGCTGCCCCCGCGACAGCCGACGGACTGCTCGGACCCGGATCCGCAGTGGCTCGAGGGGTCTCCGGATCCGAGGCGCAGCTACCTCGGAAAGAAAAAAGGGGGAATATGTTTTGGGTGGTGAATGGGATAATGTTCGTGATGCCACCCACGGTGTGTGGTAATGTGAGAGATTACCGCTGCTGTTGGGGCGCCTGGTGTCTATGTTGAAGCAGCAGGATGTCTAACCCCTCCGTGGGTAGGGGCCTGGTGTCCCGGGGCCCTTATGGGATGGAGTGGGGAACCCGTCGGGGATGACGGGATATCGGGTACTCACACAGTCCAAAGTCACTGACGCTGACACCAGGTAAACCAAACTCTTGAATGCTCTGTTTCTCTTGATTGAGCACGCTGGGTCCGTGCCCCATTGATGTTGCTGGTTGGTCTAAAGCAGGGGTGGGCAATTAATTTTCCCATGGGGCCACATGAGAAATTGGGATGGTTTTAGAGGGCCGGACTAATATCATTAGCTCAGTTCTACCCAATACTGTATATAGTATATATACTATCCCTTCATAAACAAACAGTAAGTTAAACAATACAAAGATTCAATGAAAATGTGGGGGGCATACACATTACTGGGGTCAGTGAGGGGCATAGACATTACTGGGATCAGTGGGGGGCATAGACATTACTGGGATCAGTGGGGGGCATAGACATTACTTGGGTCAGTGGGGGGGCATAGACATTACTGGGGTCAGTGGGGGGGCATAGACATTACTGCGGTCAGTGGGGGGGCATAGACATTATTGGGGTCAGTGGGGGGCATAGACATTATTGGGGTCAGTGGGAGGTATCCACATTACTGGGGTCAGTGGGGGGCATACACATTACTGGGGTCAGTGTGAGGCATACACATTACTGGGGTCAGTAAGGGGCACACATTACTGGGGTCGTTGGAGGTCATACACATTACTGGGGTCAGTGGGGGACATACACATTACTGGGGTCAGTAGGGGACATACACATTACTGAGGTCAGTAAGTGGCATAGACATTACTAGGGCCTGTGGAGCATACATACTGGCCCTTGTGGCCTATGGAGCATACATACTGGCCCTTGTGGCCTATGGAGCATATATACTGGCCCTGGTGGCCTATGGAGCATACATACTGGCCCTGGTGGCCAGTGGAGCATACATACTGGCCCTGGTGGCCAGTGGAGCATACATACTGGCCCTGGTGGCCTATGGAGCATACATACTGGCCCTGGTGGCCTATGGAGCATACATACTGGCCCTGGTGGCCAGTGGAGCATACATACTGGCCCTGGTGGCCAGTGGAGCATACATTCTGGCCCTGGTGGACAGTGGAGCATACATTCTGGCCCTGGTGGCCAGTGGAGTATACATACTGGCCCTGGTGGCCAGTGGAGCATACATACTGGCCCTGGTGGCCTATGGAGCATACATACTGGCCCTGGTGGCCTATGGAGCATACATACTGGCCCTGGTGGCCAGTGGAGCATACATACTGGCCCTGGTGGCCAGTGGAGCATACATTCTGGCCCTGGTGGCCAGTGGAGCATACATACTGGTCTTGGGGGCCAGTGGAGCATACATACTGACAGTGGTGGCCAGTGGAGCATACATACTGGCCCTGGTGGCCAGTGGGTCATACATACTGGCCCTGGTGGCCAGTGGGGCATACGTACTGGCCCTGGAGGGCACAGGAAGGTAGCACTGCAGCAGCAGAGCCTGAGGGCTCCTCTGGCTGCCTTCTGAGTCCCCTGTGTGTCTGCTTCTTCTATTGCAGGCACAGGGGATCCTGAGAAGACACAAGTGCTGGACTCTGCCGTTCCGCAGCCACTTTGCACTCTCCCTGCTGCTACTGGTGCACATTACCTTAGTTTGCAGAACAGACGGTTTTGAAGTGGCCACTGTGGAGATGACCCGGTCACGTGAGGATCTCTGGGTAGAAGGGGCAGGCAAAGGGGGTGTGGCCAGCATCGACAGAGCAGGAGGAGGGGACAAGGAAGGCATTCGAGGAGTGTGTGTTCCAGCATTGAGGGGGCATGGACGACGGCAAAAGGGGGCATGGCTAGCACCCATAGATGGCATCCAGAGAGTGTGATCAGCATCCAGAGGGGCCATGAATGGCAGCAAGAGGGGGCGTGACCGGCAGACTGGGGGCGTGGCAGCTGCTTATCACTGCACTGCGTGATACAGAGCTCCCAGCAGTGAGAGCGGGGCTGAGGCATAAAATCGTAGGTCAGGCCATGCCTCCAACTCTCAGCAAGACGGGCGAGCCGGTCACAGACAGTAGGCGGGCCATACCCGGCCCACGGGCCGCCCCTTGCACAGGTCTGGTTTAAAGCCTTGTCCTTTGGCACTGTGTGAAACTTGGTGGATCCCTTTCACCTAAGACTACTCAGGTCCCGCTCACCTGCGTGGCTAGCAAGGTGAGCCTGCTCTGAGCGTTCACGCTTGGGATTTTCTGGACGATTTTGGGAAGTCCTATCTCCCTCGTTGCGCTAGTACCCCGATTCTGGAGTGGGTGGGGAACGGTTCCTGAAGACTCTGTTCCCATCGGGTGAATTACTGGGCTGCGTGAAGCTACTTCCCAGCCTAGGGTCCGCGTACCCCGTCGTGCCCTGGCCCCTGCCCGGTTGTAGCACAAGGCAGCCGCCTGCTCTCTGTAGCAGCACCGTACCCCCTGTCACTACCCCCTGCAACCAGGGTTCCAGCTCCTTCTGGCCAGGCCAACGTCCGGCACCTGGGACGGGTACAGGAGCCCAGCTCCACAGCGTGACCTGCACTGTCACTGCTGTCTCACTGCTCAACTCTACTCAACTACTGACATCTTTGCCCTCCCTCTTACATCCCCCCATTTGGGTGGCCCTATTCCCCTCAGGCTGCCCAATGGGTGGTTGGTGGGTGTGGTGCAGAGTGTTCCTCAGGATTTATGTACACCTGTTGGTAGCAACAGCAAATTGACATGACCCGTAACCAAGGAGGAGCGGGTACCATGCAGAAGGGCAGATTGCATGGCACCCTTGTGACGACCTGATAGGCTAGGGCGTCACATTCCCCCTTTGTTAAACGTAGCTCGTGCGCGAGCTACAAAACACGAAGCATTTTTTTTTAAAGGAAGAAAAGGGGTTAACATAAACATTTATTTAACCGATTCATCCCACATTAGGGAGGCACTTTTGTAAACCGTTACTAACGTTATGAGTTCGTCTGCCAACAGGGGACTCCACCAGTTTTAGTAGCAGCGGGGACCCAACCTTCCACGTTGCGGTCCCTCCCTGTGACAGTCCAGTCCCAACATCCCGGATCCCAATAACCCCCCTCCCAAACAACCTGGTTCCCCTGGAAACCTAGATGGGTCCTTGGGCCGGGTTAAGGTCCCTGGGTGTGCCAGACGACTCTGGTTGGCACAACAGGTGCAGTCTTTTTACAAGACACAAGTTTGTGTTGGTCACGCCAGTCCTGTGACCGTGGCCCTTTTTTAACTATAAAAATGTGGAACTCTTTGCAAAAACACAATAAGCGTCCCTGTACCGTAGTACAACTGCTGTCAATCTAGGAGAAAATTAGGTTACTTTCCCATGCAATTAGCTTTCATTAATTCTCTCATTTTCTAACATTTTTCTATATGAAAAATAACAAACTGTGGAAAATAACAAATGGAAAACACAGATACCTAACAATGTTACGGTACCATATTTTGTATTAGCATTTTTCTTAGTAGTAGATGGTCGGGTCCCGTAGCCACGCCTCTTTCCGACGGCGTGCTACCTCTGCGGACACGTACCCTTCTTCATACATGACATGTTTGGTCACTTCCAGGGCATACCAGCCCCTCTCCCTGCAGTGTCGGGTGTAGCTGACCATGTCTTCAGGCTCCAGATTGCGGCCAGGATGCTTCCAAGGAAGGTGTGGGGACACGTCCTGCCAGAACACAAATATCCCCGCTGCAAGGTCTGCTTCATGGATGAAACCCCATCCCTGCTCTGGGTCAAAGCGATCTACCAGACCGTGGCACCGTGGCCCTTTTACACGTGAAGCAGCGCTCCTCACTTGCTCCTTCTCCACCCTGTTGCGGGCGGCCAGCTCCTGCCGTCGCCTTTCCCTGGTAGCGATTTCCTGTTGCAATTCCTGACTGTGTCGCTCCCAGTAGGGGGCGTTGGCGTCCGGCCTCAGCTCCCTAGCTGGTTCTGGCTTGAATTGGACCCGTGCGGCCCCAACAGCCGTCGGGATGCCGCGCGGTAATTGAACCGGAAAATTGGAAGGTTCCACTCCCGCTGCTGGAAATAGTGGGCCCGACTGCTCCACAGCCGGGGTTGCAGGGTCCGGGTGCCCCGCCTCTAAGGACGGGCCCGGTGATGCGGCCGGGTCTGATCTGGCCGGGCTCCGGGGAACCCCTGACGTGACTGGGACGACAGGAGACTTCGGGGCTGCTGTTGGAGCTTCATATGAAAATGCTGCAGGTTCCTCTACAGGATGGGTGATGGCAGCTCAGCGTCCGCCGAGGACAGGGTAGGTGACGGTGGAGTGGTTGCCGCAAGCGGGGGCGGACCGGATCCCTCAGCCGCCATGGCCGGATTAAGGTAATCATCAGGGACTGGGTAACCGCTTACCCTTTCTTCACGTGGGATTTCGATCTCAGGGGCTCGCACCACTATCACCAGACTCTTCATCTGTTCCCTTCAGTGATTCAGTATGAACAGGAACTGCGTCCGCATTCTCCTGCACAGCTGCTCGGTCTCTTATTCAATCCAAGTCACGGTCCTGGGAACAGCACGTTTTGGTGACCAGCTCCGCTCCGCCATCTTGCCACTGCGTTGTCCAGGAACAGTATGGCAGAGTCCTGGAGTCCCTGCTTCTTTTTCGCTTTCGTTACATTCAGGCCTGCCGCCTCGGTTTTCTCCCAGCACTCTTTCGCACACTGTGGCCCTTTTGGCAACTTCCAGTTCCTGTTTCAGGCTGAAGATGAAGGGCGGGGCTTCGGCTTCGCGCCCTTTTCCAAAAATATGGCGTTTTTGGCGCGAAAACAGAAAAAAAATGGCGGACATCGCGGAAAACGGGATTTTGGATTGCGATTTTCACTTCTCAAGGCACACGTCACCCAGGTCCTGCTCGCATCCTGTTCGTGACGCCAAGTTTTCCTAAGGTATGCCGCCCCCGCGACAGCCGACAGGCTGCTCAGACCCGGATCCGCAGTGGCTTGAGGGGTCTCCGGATCCGAGTCGGGGTCGCGCTGCTACCTCTTAAAGAAAAAGGGGGGGAATGTGTTTTGGGTGGTGAATTGGATAATGTTCGTGATGCCACCCACGGTGTGTGGTAATGTGAGAGACCACCGCTGCTGTTGGGGAGCCCGGTAACGATGTTGAAGGAGCAGAATGTCTAACCCCTCCATGGGTAGGGGCCTGGTGTCCCTGGGCCCGGTTATGGGATGGAGTGGGGAACCCGTCGGGGGTGAAGGGATATCGGGTACTCACACAGTCCAAAGTCACTGACGCTGACACCAGGTAAATCAAACTCTTGAATGCTCTGTTTCTCTTGGTTGAGCCCGCTGGGTCTGTGCCCCTCTGGTGTTGCTGGTTGGTCTGAAGCCTTGTCCCTTGGCACTGTGTGTAACTTGGCGGATCCCTTTCACCTAAGACTACTCGGGTCCCACTCACCTGCGTGGCTAGCAAGGTGAGCCTGCTCTGAGCGTTCACGCTTGGGATTTTCTGGATGATTTTGGGAAGTCCTATCCCCCTCGTTGTGCTGGTACCCTGATTCTGGAGTGGGTGGGGAACGGTTCCTGAAGACTCCGTTCCTGTCGGGTGAATTACTGGGCTGCATGAAGCTACTTCCCAGCTGAGCGAAGTGACAAGCTGCAGCCCATCAATTGCTATGGCTCAAATAATGCCATTATCAATGCCTTACTACTGTGGGGCACCCTGGCTCCACAGCTATAGTGGAGAACCCCACACATTAACCGACTTTAAAGAGAAAATGCAGACAATGTTCAGATTGTACCCAGTCAGCCCGGAACAAAAAGTTGAGTTACTGATTGGTCAACTAGGGGGTGCTGCACTAAGGTTAAGTTAAATCTTGGCCTTGTAGTGTAAAGAAGACTGCTGAAGAAATACTAGACAGGTTAAAGGGTATGTTTGAAATAAGAACGCTGTCAGAGTTAAAGATGCGATTCTTTGGAAAACAGCAACAGTCCCATGAATCTTAAAGAGATTTTGCCCTCAGTTTACAGGACGCTTGGCATATCCTTAGGCAGGCTGATCCCTCTGAAGCTATTAATGCTGACCAAGTTTTAAAGGAACAATTTATTGAAGGTGTAATATCTGGCTTTACAAAGCTACAGTTGAGAATGCTGGCATTACAACATCCTGATAGTGATTTTTTGGATTTTAAAGAGACTGTCATAAAAGTATTAAGTCCAAAGGATGCATATAAAGGTGTGAATGACCAAGAACGTGCTGTATTTGTCTTTGCCAAACCTGTCGTTGTTCAGTGTGATCCCCAGCAGGTGCAAAACCCTACTGAAGAGCTTTGTGGTCAAGTTGCGGAACTAACCAAAAGTCTCTCAATCCTGTGCAAAGAAGTAAAGGAGTTGAAGCACCAACCCAGTCAAGAGGATCATCCTTTGTTTATCCGGAAGTTACCACCTTTAAACTGGAATTTCCTGAGGCCAAGGACCGACCCTCAGGAGAAGAATGCATAGGTCTAGATGATCCTGATAGGGGCCTAAAATATGTTGGGTACCGCCCCATTATTCCAATCACAATAGACGGAATCCCCTTTCCAGCGCTACTCGACACTGGCTCAAAAGTTACCACCATCCAGTTTTCCAGCATATAAACGTTACTGGAAAACAGACCAGCTAGCAAAAATTACCTCTGCTGACCTTAACATTATAGCTAGTAATGGATAACCTGTTTCACAAGTGGGCCACCTGGAAGCTACCTTTAAAAGTTGGCAGAGCTGAGTTACCTCACCAAGACCTTATTGTGGTAGATACAGGAGAAGACGATTTTCCTCCCGTGGTTCTGGGAATAATTATATTACAAAATTGTTTTGACAAAGTAATCGAAGGCATGACTTATGCGCTTAATGCTGCTTCCCCCAAGAACTATTCAGAAAACGCTTCGTATACTCATTAACCATCAGAAATTCACTAATTCCAGAGGAGGGATAGGCTCTGCCAGGATTATGGACTTAAAGCCTTTGGTTCTCCAACGCCATACAGAAACTATGGTGTGGTGTAAAACGAAGATGGGTGTACAGGGTCAGAACTATGAAGTCCTGATCGAACCAGTGGAATATAAAGATGATACAGTCATCGTTGCTGCAAGAAGTCTGGCTAATGTAACTCACGGTCGAGTACCAGTGCGTCTCATAAATTGCAGTAACCAAGCTGTGACCCTGCGCAAATATACTACTGTAGCCAAAGTGAGTGGGCTTAATTATGAAGATATCCTCCAAGTGTCTCAATATGCTACCCAAGTGGAAAATTCTCCAAGTCCAGAAATTAAGGAGGAGTGGTGGCAAGAGCTGGACATTGGTACGGATGAAACCCCCCTCACACAAAAGGAAGGAGCACTGAGAGTTGCCAAAGAGTACCAACATACATTCAGCAAGTCATCTTTTGACTTTGGAAGAGTCAGTACAATCAAACATCTCATTCCCACTGGCTCCCATCCGCCAATCAAAGAGAAGTACCGACCTATACCTCCATCCATGTATCAGCCAGTGAAGAGAATGATACAAGAAATGAAAGATGCTTATGTGATTAAAGACAGTAGAAGTCCTTGGGCCGCACCAATTGTTCTCGTCAAAAAGAAAGATGGAAGTATTCGGCTATGTGTGGATTATTGCAAACTCAATAAAATTACTCATAAAGATGCATGCCCATTGCCCAGAATAGAAGAATCTTTGACTGCCATGAAATCAGCAACCTATTTCTCCACCCTAGATCTCACCAGCGGGTACTGGCAAGTACCCATGGTTTCAGAGGACCAAGAGAAGACTGCATTCACTACCCCTATGGGCTTGTTTGAATTCAACTATATGCCGTTCGGCTTGTATAATGCCCCTGGAACCTTTCAAAGGCTTATGGAATGCAGCTTAGGTCACAAGAATTTTGAAATTGTGCTGTTGTACTTAGATGATGTAATAATTTACTCCAAAACTTATTT
The DNA here is from genome assembly GCF_048569485.1 of Anomaloglossus baeobatrachus. Lineage (NCBI taxonomy): Eukaryota > Metazoa > Chordata > Amphibia > Anura > Aromobatidae > Anomaloglossus > Anomaloglossus baeobatrachus. Next base: position 482,311,680 of record NC_134356.1, read on the forward strand.
CGAGCACCTCCAACATCTCACTGATGTTTTTAAAGTCCTATCCAAGCATGGCCTGAAAGTCAAACCATCCAAATGCCATCTACTAAAATCCAAGGTCCAGTACTTGGGATACATAGTCAGTGCAGAAGGAGTTATTCCAGATCCGGAGAAGACTGCCGTAGTATAAGACCGGCCTATCCCAACCACCATTAGAGAAGTCCGCAGATTCCTCGGATTTGCCAGCTACTATACGAGATTCATCAAAAACCTTACCCGGTTTGCTGCTCCCTTACAAGAGCTCCTAAAAGGACAACCGTGTCAGAAGATGTGCAAGAGCCCCTCCATTCAGTGGACGCCAGAACTAGAACAGTCCTTCCAGGAACTGAAGGTGAAGTTAACTGAAACCCTGATTCTTGCCTATCCAGACTACAACATCCCCTTTTATCTGTATACAGATGCCAGCCACGTGGGATTAGACACAGTGATAGCCCAGGACCAAGACAGCAAAGAAAGAGTCATCGCCTATGCCAGCAGATCCCTCCAACCAACTGAAAGAAATGATCAGAATTACAGTTCATTTAAGTTGGAATTCCTTGCACTAGTGTGGGCTGTCACAGACAAATTTAAGCACTACTTAGCTGCAACTCCCTTCATTGCTTTCACTGACAACAACTCATTGTCTCAGTTACAGTCTGCCAAACTTGGAGCTCTTGAGCAGAGATGGGCCAACTACCAATTTGTCCTGAAGTACAGAGCAGGTTGATCTAACACCATTGCTGATGCCCTATCCAGACTGCCCACAACAGAAATACCCCGTTACGACGAGGACGAGTGGGAAGAAGTGGAAATAGCAGCCTTTTACTCATATGTCACCAGACAAAATGTGCAGAAAGTCCCAAAACCTCCTGTTTCTGAACACTGAGCTCCAGACACTCAGTGAGCCATAATTGGGCTGAAATTCAAAAGGAAAGCCATACCTTCAGAACTTTATGGAAGTTGCTAGAATATATACCACCAAAATTACCGGTGAGCTACAGGCAATCTAATCCAGAACTTTGTTGATTATGGCGACAGAGAAAACGTTTGCAGTACCACAAAGGAGTGTTAGTACAATGCACTGTGAATCCTCACTCTCATGAGAGAGTCTTCCAAATAGTCGTACCCAGACAAGATGCCAATCTCATTCTAGAGGCATATCATGACAAGTCCGGACATTTTGGCTGTCAAAAGACTGAAATGACAATCCGAGAACGCTTCTATTGGATAGGAATGGGACAAGACATTGAGAAATGGTGCAGAGAATGTATCACATGTACTCTAAGTAGCCGAGAAGGTATGGAACAAAGAGCTCCACTGCATCCCATTGAAACACATCATCCTTTGGAGCCCTTGATCATGTCAATCTGCAACTCAGCCGTACTGGATACCTTTATGCTCTGACCATCGTCGACCACTACACTAAATTTGTTGTGGCAGTGCCTGTCAGAGATCTGACTGCTCGAACCACTGCTGAGACATTTTTGAAACACTTTGTGAGACCTTATGGATATCCTGAGCAGATTCTGACACATCAAGGTCCAGCATTTGAGTCAGATTTATTCCAAGAACTATGTGCTCTCTATGGCTGCAAGAAACTTCGCACAACCGCTTACCATCCCCAATGCAATGGCCTGTGTGAAAGGATGAACAAAACTTTGATTGACATGATAAAGTTCCATCCCAAGAAAGGAAAGAATGGCCTGAGGTACTGCAAGAGTTAACTTACTTATACAACAATACCATACACATTCCACTGGTTATACTCCATATTACTTGATGTTTGGTCGTCCAGGGAAACTGCCTGCAGACCTCCAGCTAAATGTTCAAATAGAAGCTTGCCATAATCCCCTTCCAGAGACAGATTGGGTTGCAGACCACCAAAGACGTCTGAAAGAAGCTAATGAAATCGTGGAAGACCGCATGAAAGCTGTCCGCCAAAGGCAGGAGGATGATTTCAATGCTTCAGCCAAGGCCAAACCATTACAAGTTGGAGACAGAGTTTGGGTTAATAAAAAGAACTGCCGCTCTCACAAGCTGGATGATCAGTGGGAATCCTGTCCTAGTGTGACGCCCTGGCAAAATTAGGTAGTCACAAATAGGCCCCTGCATAACACCGTTCCCTCATTAGGAAACACACATCCAACCATTAAACCCTAGTCACCCACTTAGGGACAGATAGACACACCAGTGGGCGTGGCCAGGCGGGTTGGTGCACGCCTACCCAGGGGTTTAGACAGCCCAGGGTGTGAGAAACAGTCAGTTCAGTTCAGTTTCAGAGTTCAAGGAGAGTGGAGGTCAGGCCTGTGTGTCAGGCCTGAAGTAAACTGACAGGTACCAGGGTAGGAGCCCTGGTGCCTTGGCTAGGAGGCAGACGGTGGTCTCCGTCAGCAGGAGATGGGAAGACGACTCGGTGAAACTGAGGTGGACCGGGACAGGGTTGTAGCACACCGGTACCGACACGGGGAACCGACCCGGAAACCGTAGCACAAAGGGGGGTACTCGGACCCTGAAGCCAGAATCGACTGGAGCTGATTAATTAACTGATTGAGGCCAGGACTAGAGGTTCTGTCCCACCCAAAGTCCCTCATAGAAGACAACAGCCCACCGATTCGGGATAAGAGGTCACCGCCAAAGCCCATAGATCCCACGGGCCAGCGTCTGCGGGAACGGCTCCTTAGGCCACATCCATCTGGGAGCGGACTCCTACATTTCACACTAGGAAGTAATTTCTACTTAAAAAGTTGCAGGAACAGGATAGAGACCACCAGCCGGGTGGGGGACCAGAACGCAACCGGCCGCGGCACCGGCCACCACCATCTTGGTTTACCAGAGACTTGTGTGTGTTTCTAACTGTGAGTACACCAACACACCCCCTGCGGTCGCCATTCCCTGCACGCACCAAACCGGGTCCCGGGGCCACCATCCCTGCCCACGGAGGGGTTAACAACTTGCTGCACAACATCTACCCCGGGTGCCCCGTCACAGCAGCAGTGGTGTTCTATCTCACCACACACCGTGGGTGGCGTCACAAACTCAATACGGCCCAGTCTGTACATATACGACCCCCTATTTATTCGGTGTGTCCGCGAGACCCCCGGGTCCGGAGACCCTCGAGCCACCTCCCCGGAATGCTCGGACCTGAGCAGCGGCGGCTGCTCGCACGGAGGCGGCACACTTACGTCATCAACAGTATACCGTTCCCAGGGGTGGAAGTGTACAAAATTGCCAGAGCCGATACTCAGCAAGAAAAGGGGGTTCATCAAAGCCAGATAAAAGCTTGCATTTCCCAGGAAGTTACAGTCCCTCCAGTTTATACCCCTGTTGCACCACAGAAGGCTTCCAGAGTCTCCACCATTCCAGTTGTTTGGCTTCATGCACCCTGTCTTCAGTTTATTATGCCAGCTCCTCCTTCTCCACTAGAGGGTGCTGACAAAATTCCTGCAGTAGGGTCTCAGAGCACGCACTCTACAGTTGGGAGTCAGGAACACCATCCACATATGAAGAGCCAGTACTTGCTCTACAGAGATCTGAATGAGCAACCAAGGGACAGTTACCTGCTCGTTACCGAAAATAATTGGTCGATGTGTCGCGGGCGGGGAGGAGGGTGTCAGCACACTACGCTCGCCCCCTTCTGCTCAGGTCCGGCGGCCGCTGCTCAGTGGTGGCTCGAGCCGTAGGCCGGATCCCGGGGGTTTCTCGAGCGGCACTCCTCGCCCGTGAGTGAAAGGGGTTTGTTGGGTGCGGGAATTGTTACAGTTCGTGACGCCACCCACGGTTGTGGTGATTTCACCACCGCTGCTCAATGCGGGGATCCCGGGGATGGTGATGCGGAGCAGCCAGGTGTTGTGTTGCCCCTCCGTGGGCAGGGGTTGGTGATCCCGGGGCCCGGTGATGGTTTGTGAGGTGCGGGGCCTGGTGGGCGCAGGGACGCGGGGGCAGCGCTGTGCCTTGCGGCACTGTAGTACTCACTCAGCCTGAGACACGGACACAGTTTGTACGGTAAACCAAACGGCTGGTAGGACGGTCCCACAGACGGCTGCACCTCCACTCCCAGTAGGTGACGGTGATGTCCCTCTTCCTTGCACCTATGGTTGACTTGTGGTAGCGGTGGATTCCCTCCGGTTACCCGCTCCCCGACTACAATCTGGGCCGGAGGAGCTCTACACTTTGCCCGCAGGCGCTGGCCCTGAGAAACTGGTGCCTTGGCGGTGGCGGTGTCTCTCTGCTTCAGGTTGAGCTGTTGCCTTCAATCGGGACTTGGTTGCTGGGGGATCTACGTCCCCTTCACTGACGGATTCGGCAAATTTGGCGACTCCTAGCCTTGCCGGGGTCTGAGAGGCCCCTGCCCTGGTGCTGACTGTCCTTCGGAACACTGCTCCAGACCACCGGGCACACAGCCAACGGGGTCCTTCCAGGAACTTCCAAACGGTCCCCCTCCAGACAGTCACCGCCGTCGCTGACCTTGCTGTTCTGGCCCTACACAAAGCTGGACCCTTCAGGCTTTCCTCCTTTACCACTTTTCTACTTTCACTACTTGGTTACTCCTTCACTTAGCTCCTCACTCAAGCTCTGTTGTTTACTCTTGCCCTCCCCGGGCTACTCTGCCTGGTTTCTCCCGCCTCCAGAGCTGTGATCTCCTTGGTGGGCGGAGCCAACCACCTGGCCCACCCCCCTGGTGTGAATCATCAGCCTCTGGAGGAAGGCAACAAGGATTTGTAGTTTAGCTGTGATGTGCCTACCTGGAGTGTGGGGTGTGGTGGTGTTGTGACCTGTGACCCCTGGCTTGCCCAGGGCGTCACATTCCCCCTTAGCAAAATGCAGACCGTCCGCGGGCTGCAGTCCTACACCGGTTTTATTTTTCTGAAAAAGATAACATTTGGAAAATCAACATATATACATTTTTAATAACTCTTCCCAAGACGGGAGGCACATTTCTTAAACGTTGCAACGGTTTATGGTTACGGTTTCCGCTCTCTCCCACCCAAGCAACCTGGCCCTGATGCTGCCCCTAAAGCCCAGGCAGCACCCCTTGACCCACAGTCCAGCACACGGTACCCGAGCGGGATCTGTCCTTCCCTCCAGAGGGTAGCCACCGGTTCCTTTGGTGGCTGGGCCCCAGCCTGCTCTGCTCAGGGCCCTCCCTCCAACCTGCCTCTCCGGAGGCGGCACTGCGGAAAACGGTAACGGTAACCAACATATTTACAAGCCACTAACGTCTGTGGTTGCCCTGCAAGTTCACGGGCTTGTCCATGGATAGTTCCCATGCATTTTTAAACGGTCCCCACGGGGACAACGGTGCCGGCTCCGGCCGGTTCAATTACTAAGCAAATCAGGTAACTGTTCGGTAATTATCATTTTCATCATCAGCAAAACTTTCAACTTTTCAACAAACAAACAACCACTCTGCACATTCCCTGACCCCTTTTATCACAGAACGGTCTCCCTGTACCTAAGTGGGGGTCTACCTAGGTTGGAACGGGTGGACCTTCGGGGGCCGGTGTCAGTGGTGCTGGGCAGTGGGGTAGAGGGAACAACTGGTTCCACCTCCCGGCTTTCGTGTGGGACAGGTGGAGGCATAGGGGAGCTGGGCATAGGTTCATCCCTGGGCACTGGCATCGGTTCTGGCTCACGGTTGACCGCTTCCACTACTTCTTCATCCACAGGTTGTGGGAACAGTATCACTGGAAGAATCACCGCGCCGTTCTGCATAGGCCAGTCTGCGGGGAAGTCACCCATCACCGTGTGGATCACCTCTTTTTCCTTTTCCGCTGGGGGAGGAGCTGGCACCTCCGGCATGGTCCTCAAGGCTGGTGGGCACCTTTTCAAATGGTCCCGAGAAACCGTGGCCAAAGTGCCCCCTTGGTCGCGACTGATCTGGTAAGTCTTTCCATTTTCCCATCCGGTGGGCTGAATGACGTAGGGGGTTTGTTCCCACTGATCATCCAGCTTGTGGGTTTTTCTCTTCCGCTTCAACACCACATCTCCAGGCTGGAAAGGCCCGGCAGCCGCTCTCTGATTGAAGTGCCGCTCCTGCTGTTTTCGACTCTGACCCAGGTTCTTCTCCACATACTCCTGAATCTGTCGGTACTGCACCCTCCGCCGGGCATCCCATTCAGCCGTTGCGGGGAGCGTCTCTGGGGCTTCCAATCCCATTTCCAAATCCACTGGCAGCCGGCCAGGCCGAGCTCTCATCAGATACGCTGGGGTGCACTTTGTCGAGCTGGACGGGATATTATTGTACATATCGACCAAGTCAGGCAGCTTCTCCGGCCACAGGTTCCGTTCCTCCAGTGGCAACGTCTTGAGGAGACCCAGGACTAGATGGTTCATCTTCTCACACATACCGTTGGTCTGGGCATGGTAAGGAGTGGTCCGGATCTTCTTGCAACCATACAGCTGACAAAACTCATGGAATACCTCCGCTTCAAAGGCTGGACCTTGGTCGGTGAGCACCCTCTCAGGGTATCCATGGGGCCGACAGAAGTACGCCTGGAACGCTCTCGCAGCGGTACGGCTGGTTAAGTCCTTGACCGGGACAACCACCATGAACCGAGAATAATGGTCCACTATGGTCAGAGCGTAGGTATACCCACTTCGGCTGGGGGTGAGCTTCACATGGTCCAAGGCGACCAGCTCCAACGGTTTGTGTGTAACGATGGGATGCAGGGGGGCCTTCTCGCTAGCTTCATCCTTCCTCCTCAACGTACAAGGACCACATTCTCGACACCAGGCTTCTACCGATTCCCGCATCCCACTCCAATAGAACCGCTCTCTTAACAGCATCTCCAGCTTCTTCCATCCGAAGTGGCCGGCTCCATGATGGTACGCCTGCAGAACGGTGGGCACATCAGCCTGGGGAATAACCAGCTGGCGGGTCTTCTCGTGGGTCTTCGGGTTAATCAGCTCCCGGTACAGCCTCCCCTGATGCAGGCACAGTCGGGCCCGTTCTTTCCACAAGCGTTGGGCCTCCGCTGGGGCGGCAGGGTCCATCCCGGCGGCGCCTTGCTCTACCAGGTTCTTGACCAAGCGGACCGCAGGCGCCTGATTTTGAGCTTCTTGCCACTTCTGACTAGGTAGCGGATCCAGATTCACCCGTTGTTGATGGACATGGATCTTCTCACCTGATGGCCGGTGGAATGCAGGCAACTCGATCTCCTCGAGGTCATCATCTTTGCACTCACCTTCTGACAAGTGGGGCATTCGAGAGAGGGCATCAGCATTGATGTTGACACGACCGGCCCTATATTTGATGGTGAAGTCGTAGTTGGCTAGTCTGGCTACCCACCGCTGTTCTAATGCACCCAGTTTGGCCGTGTCCAGGTGAGTCAACGGATTGTTATCCGTAAAAGCGGTGAACTTTGCGGCGGCCAGGTAGTGGCGGAACCGCTCGGTGATAGCCCACACCAGTGCCAGGAGCTCAAGCTTGAAAGAGCTATAGTTCTCAGGGTTCCTTTCGGTCGGCCGGAGTTTTCGACTAGCATAGGCAATCACTTTCTCTTTGCCTTCCTGGACCTGGGATAGGACTGCCCCCAAACCCACATTGCTGGCATCAGTGTGGAGAATGAATGGGCAGCCGTAGTCCGGATACGCCAGGACCTCTTCTCCGGTCAAAGCCTCCTTCAGCTGACGGAAGGACTCCTCATGCCTGTCCTCCCACACCAGTGGGGCTGGTCTCCCCCCTTTGGTCTGTCCCACGAGGAGGTCTTGCATGGAGGCAGCCATCTTCGTGTACCCCTTGATGAAGCGCCGGTAGTACCCCACCAGACCCAGGAACTGCCTTACTTCTCTTACTGTAGTTGGTCTCGGCCAGCTCTGGATGGCAGTGATCTTCTCAGGGTCGGGAGCGACACCATCCGCACTCACCACATGCCCGAGATACTGCACCCTGGGCTTCAGCAGGTGGCGTTTAGAGGGCTTCAATTTCATCCCGTACTTGGCAAGGGACGCGAACACCTCGGCGCAAGGTAACTTCGTCGTCGGTTGCATCCTCCTCCACCGCCTCTGTTGACCTCCTCGAGTGCCTGACTGTGGGTTGACATTAGGTGGGATCTAGAACTTCCTCATCAATTGTTGTGTTTGCACTCCCCTCACCCTCAGACAGAGCCTCTTCTTGCCCTGACCGAATATTTAAGTTGTCATCCCAATCTGGTATCTGCGTCTCATCGTCATCAGTATGTTCCTCATTGTCTATAACCACAGGTGTTACAGTTTGTGACAAAGGGTCAACATTATGCTCTGAAACTTGGTCCTCACGGCCTGAATCAGAGTCACAAAGGTTCTGGGCATCACTGCAGACCATTTCCTGGTCTGTACTCTCTGTAGCTTGGGAGCAGACCTCTGATTTCCAGGCTATAGTGTGACTGAACAGATCTGCATACTCAGCCATCTCAGTTCCACCATACTGTGCAGGGCTGATGGAGACTTCAGAGCTGGGAGAAAGCAAGTTTGATTGGGATGACAACTCAGAGGACTGGTGTTTTTTGGATGCGGTACTTGAGGTGGCTGAGAGGGCACTTGTTGGACCACTTGAGATCCATTCAAGCATTTTCCTTTTTTGGCCATCATCTACCTTTGTTCCTGTTGTTCGTGTCCGTAAAAAAGGGAGCACATCGGATTGTCCACGGTAAGTAGTAGACATCTTACTTTTGCTGGTAAATGGTCTATCTTCAGCAGATGTTAATGGAGCTTTGCCACCTTCCCCACGGACAAACCCTTTTTTTCCTTTTCCAACACGCCTCTTCCCCTTTCCACCAGCATCTGTCATTTTGCCACTCATGTTGATTGCGACAAGATTGTGCACTTAAAATGTGGTAGTAAAAATTGAGAGGTGGTGTAGATTGCAGCGGTGGTCTAGCTTTATTAACAGCAGAATAATAAAGAATAATTATTCCTGACAATGCAACTACGGCCCTTAAACTGGCAGCATAAATTGCTAGTATAATGGCTTAGTAACAATGAGTTTGAGTGTGCAATGCAGGCAGACGTGCTGCAAATATCTTTGCACTTGTGGGACCATACAGAAGTCCAATAGCCACGTTTAGGATGCCACTAAGTTCACTCAGTGTTTGCTAGTATAATGGCTTAGTTATAATGAGTTTGAGTGTGCAATGCAGGCAGACGTGCTGCAAATATCTTTGCACTAGTGGGACGATACAGAAGTCCAATAGCCACGTTTAGGATGCCACTAAGTTCACTCAGTGTTTGCTAGTATAATGGCTTAGTAACAATGAGTTTGAGTGTGCAATGCAGGCAGACGTGCTGCAAATATCTTTGCACTACTGGGACTATACAGAAGTCCAATAGCCACGTTTAGGATGCCACTAAGTTCACTCAGTGTTTGCTAGTATAATGGCTTAGTAACAATGAGTTTTAGTGTGCAATGCAGGCAGAGGTGCTGCAAATATCTTTGCACTACTGGGGCAATACAGCAGTCCAACAGCCACGTTTAGGATGCCACTAAGTTCACTCAGTGTTTGCTAGTATAATGGCTTAGTTATAATGAGTTTGAGTGTGCAATGCAGGCAGACGTGCTGCAAATATCTTTGCACTAGTGGGACGATACAGAAGTCCAATAGCCACGTTTAGGATGCCACTAAGTTTACTCAGTGTTTGCTAGTATAATGGCTTAGTTATAATGCGTTTGAGTGTGCAATGCAGGCAGACGTGCTGCAAATATCTTTGCACTAGTGGGACTATACAGAAGTCCAACAGCCATGTTTAGGATGACACTAAGTTCACTCAGTGTTTGCTAGTATAATGGCTTAGTAACAATGAGTTGGAGTGTGCAAAGGGCAGGAGGGTACAGTGGCAGGGTTGTGGGTCTCTGGGTAGAGGAAAGGAAGCCTGCCTTTCTATCCCTCCTAATGGGGAAATGCAGCGAGGAAATCCCTGACCTTAGCTACACAGACGCTGTCATCTTGTGTAGCTGTTAAACTCTGTTTTCAGGACCTGTCACCTATGGCTCTGACCCTGCCGGTATGAGCTCTTAAAAGGACTGATAGAAAGTGCTATCCCTATGCTGTCCAGCGCTGTGTATGGAGCGTATACAGCTGTATCGGCGATAGGAGCTGCGCCAGTGATGTCTGACACCAAGGACGCAGAAGGCAGATAATGGCGTGCTGGAGGAAAATGTCCGTTTTTATAATGCAGGGACATGTGACATGGACATCCTATCACACATGCCATTGCTTCTCTGGCTAAAAGTCCACTTAGCTGTGTGTGTGTCTGGGATTGGCTGACATGCTGGCCCGCCCCACTACACGCGCGCGCTTAGGGAAGGAAGACAAGGAAAAAAAAAAATGGCGATCGCCATTATACATACAGCAGTGATCTGAAGGCGCTGTTCCCGCACACTATACTCTGAAATGTCATAATAGTGTGAGTCACAGAGTGACTTACACTATTACAGCGGAAAGCCAGCTAGGAATTAGCTGTTTTTTTTGCTGCTAGAACCGTTCTCGAACGTATCTAGAACTATCGAGCTTTAGCAAAAAAGCCCGAGTTCTAGTTCGATCTAGAACAGCCCCCAAAATCACTCGAGCCGCGAACTGGAGAACCACAAACCACGAACCGCGCTCAACTCTATTCATTATATATTTTAGGAGTTGGAGTTGGTCAATTTTATACTGACTCCACCAAAATGGACACCAACTGGGGGCTACTAATCGGCGTCCTCATACAGAGTGGGGTCTCCTAAGGGGGCCATGATACAATGTAAGGGTTAATAAAGGGCCATGATAAAGTGTGGGAGCTGATAAGGGGGCCAGGATACAGCATGAAACAGGGGTCAGGATACAGAGCGGGGTCTTCTAAGTAAGGAGAGCTGTGGGGACCATTATACTGTGTATAGGGAGTTGTGGTACACTGTGTAGAGGGGAGCTGTGGGTTCAACATGCTGTGTATAGTGGGCTGTACAGGTAGACATTATTAAATGTTAAGTGGGCACTTATTGCAATAAGGGAACTCGGACTATTGTGACAAAGGGGCTCACGGGGCATTATTCATTTCTAGGTGGCAAGATGTAGGCACTTTTATTCTAGGGGACTTGCACATGCCCTTATATGGACTAGAGGTTTGTTTTACCAGCTAAAGGGCACAGAGGAGTCATTACTACTATGAAGGGGCACAGTGGTGGACAATATTATGTGGGGCAGTAACAGGAGAATTGATTTTGTACCACACAGCAGGTGTGGCTCAGCCCTGGGGTATCAGCAGAATGAGGCATTGGTGCAGGCAGGGAATAGATGGGGATGGTGCTGGAACTGTGAGCGGTCAAATGTGTATGTAGTAATCCCTGCAGACTAGTTGTGGCTGGAGAAGTCATCATGTCGGTCTGGGCCAGATGGAAAAGACAGGAAAAATGAACGACTATCAGAAAGAAAGTCAGCTGTAAGTCGCCTGATATAATTGTACTACAGTCCAGGTATCTACCACTACACCGTGTGCAGAATTATTAGGCAACTTGTACTTTAGAGGATTTTTTTATTATTGATCAACAACCATGTTCTCAATAGACCCAAAAGACTCATAAATATCAAAGCTAAATATTTTTGGAAGTTGCGGTGTTTTTTTTTTTTAGATTTGGCTATCTTAAGCCCACTTTACACGTTGCAATTAGTTGTACAATCGCATTTGCAATGTGACACGCCCAGGTTGCATACGGGATCTTATGAGATTTCACGTTGGTCGTTCATTTGCTGTCACACGAGCGTTAGTAGTCTATGTTAAATTGATCAATTTTGTGTGCGATCCTTTAGATCATGTGTTCTGTGACGTATGCATTGGGAACCTTTTTTTTTTTTTTTTTAATTGACTTGCCAAGCGTGTGTAATGTGTAGGGATGCGTTTTTACTATGTCATCTGCCATTCAGCTCTGCTACATGGCCGCTGACAGCAGCCACAGACAGCCATGTAGCAGAGCTGAATGGCAGATGACAGCAGACACAGACAGAGCCGCACTGTCAGAATGAACTCGGGTGAACTTCACCCGACTTCACGGTCATGCTGCGGCTCTGTCTGTGTCGCGCCCTGATTAGCGGTCACCTGTGAAGGGCTCACCGGTGACCGCTAATCTCCTAAGTGACTGAAGTTAGCAGCCCTCTCTCATACTCACCAATCCCCGATCCCCGATCCCCGGCACTGCACGGCGTTCACACTGCTCCGGCGGCTTTTACTGTTTTGAAAAAGCCGGCCGCCCATTAAACAATCTCGTATTCCCTGCTTTCCCCGCCCACCGGCGCCTATGATTGGTTACAGTGAGACACGCCCCCACGCTGAGTGACAGGTGTCACACTGCACCCAATCACAGCAGCCGGTGGGCGTGTCTATACTGTGTAGTGAAATAAATAATTAAATAATTAAAAAAAACGGCGTGCGGTCCCCCCCAATTTTAAAACCAGCCAGATAAAGCCATACGGCTGAAGGCTGGTATTCTCAGGATGGGGAGCTCCACGTTATGGGGAGCCCCCCAGCCTAACAATATCAGCCAACAGCCGCCCAGAATTGCCGCATACATTATATGCGACAGTTCTGGGGCTGTACCCGGCTCTTCCCGATTTGCCCTGGTGCGTTGGCAAATCGGGCTAATAAGGAGTTAATGGCAGCCCATAGCTGCCAATAAGTCCTAGATTAATCATGTCAGGCGTCTATGAGACACCTTCCATGATTAATCTGTAAATTTTAGTAAATAAACACACACACACCCGAAAAAAATCCTTTATTAGAAATAAAAAACACAAACACATACCCTGGTTAACCACTTTAATCAGCCCCAAAATGCCCTCCATGTCCGGTGTAATCCAGGATGCTCCAGCGTCGCTTCCAGCGCTGCTGCATGGAGGTGACCGGAGCTGCAGCAGACACAGCCGCTCCGGTCACCTCCACGCAGCTAATGAAGACAGCCATGCGATCAGCTGAGCTGTCACTGAGGTTACCCGCTGTCACTGGATCCAGCGGTGGCCGCGGGTAACCTAAGTGACAGCTCAGCTGATCGCATGGCTGTCTTCATTAGCTGCGTGGAGGTGACCGGAGCGGCTGTGTATTCTGCAGCTCCGGTCACCTCCATGCAGCAGCGCTGGAAGCGACGCTGGACCATCCTGGATTACGTCGGACATGGAGGGCTTTTTGGGGCTGATTAAAGTGGTTAACCAGGGTATATGTTTGTGTTTTTTATTTCTAATAAAGGATTTTTTTCGGGTGTGTGTGTGTTTATTTACTGTAATTTACAGATTAATCATGGAAGGTGTCTCATAGACGCCTGACATGATTAATCTAGGACTTATTGGCAGCTATGGGCTGCCAATAACTCCTTATTACCCCGATTTGCCAACGCACCAGGGCAAATCGGGAAGAGCCGGGTACAGTCCCAGAACTGTCGCATCTAATGTATGCGGCAATTCTGGGCGGCTGTTGGCTGATATTGTTAGGCTGGGGGGCTCCCCATAACGTGGAGCTCCCCATCCTGAGAATACCAGCCTTCAGCCGTATGGCTTTATCTGGCTGGTTTTAAAATTGGGGGGGACCGCACGCCGTTTTTTTTAATTATTTAATTATTTATTTCACTACACAGTATAGACACGCCCACCGGCTGCTGTAATTGGGTGCAGTGTGACACCTGTCACTCAGCGTGGGGGCGTGTCTCACTGTAACCAATCATAGGCGCCGGTGGGCGGGGAAAGCAGGGAATACGAGATTGTTTAATGGGCGGCCGGCTTTTTCAAAACAGTAAAAGCCGCACAACGCCGTGCAGCGCCGGGGGTCGGGGATCGGTGAGTATATGAGAGAGGGGGATAGACTGACATGGACAGAGAGTGAGGGACAGAGATAGTGACCGACTGACAGAGATTAGTGAATGACAGACATTGTGAGGCGCTTCAGAACGCAGCTTTTCAGCTGCGCTCTGAAGCGGACCTTTTTTAAGCTGCGGTGCAGAGCGCACACCTGCTGTGAGGTAGCGTGGTCGGCTGCGCAGCAGAAGACACGGGATCCAGGCATTAAGGTTCACAGCACACGGTTTTAATGTCCAAACAAATGTCCACAACAATATACATGTGCCTCTCCAGCAGAGAACTCAGGGAGTTGTGTTCACTCCCCCCACACCCGGCACACCTGCCCTTGTTCCTGATTCTATGTAACCCTTCCTTCAGCCTGTAGGGAAACAGCATTAACCCTAGAGTGGATTTACTTTCTATCATGGAGTGAGCACAACCGGGGCGAGACATACCGGCCGTCATAGATAACCCCGGTCACAGTCTCACATACCCCCCCCCCTCAGTTCAAGCGTGCGGGGTTGAACTCCCGCCATCAAACACGGGCCGCGGGACAAGGCATCGGCGTTGCCCTGCAACCTACCGGCCCTATGTTCAACCGTAAACCGGAAGTTCTGCAGAGAAAGGAACCACCGGGTAACCCGGGCATTCCGTTCCTTGGCGGACCTCATCCAGACCAGTGGAGAGTGATCCGTCACCAAGCGAAACTGCCGTCCCAGCAGGTAATAGCGTAGGGACTCCAAGGCCCACTTGATCGCCAGGCACTCCTTCTCCACTACGCTATAATTCCGCTCGGGAGGGGTGAGCTTCCTACTTAAGAAGGTGAAGGGGTGTTCCTCCCCCTGAACCACCTGAGACAACACTGCCCCCAGGCCGACCTCTGAGGCGTCAGTCTGTACTATGAACTCCTTCCGGAAATCAGGGTGTACGAGAACGGGCTGTCCGCACAGGACCCCCTTCAGGGCCCGGAAGGAGTCCTCGGCCTTCGGCGTCCAGCGCACCATGACGGACTTCTTGCCTTTGAGAAGGTCCGTCAAGGGGGCTGATAGTCCCGCAAAATCCTTTACAAACCTCCTGTAGTACCCCACGATACCCAGGAAGGCCCTAACCTGCTTCGTGGTCAGGGGTCTAGGCCACTTCTGGATCGCCTCAACCTTGTTAATTTGGGGCTTAATCACTCCTTGGTCTATCACGTAGCCCAAGTAGCGGGCTTCCGTGAGTCCCAACGCACATTTCTTGGGATTGGCTGTCAATCCGGCTGTTCGAAGCGCGTCCACCACCGCTTGTACCTGTTCCAAGTGGGTCTGCCAATCGGAGCTGTAAATAATGATGTCATCAAGGTACGCTGATGCATACGCCTGGTGGGGTTCCAGCACTAAGTCCATCAACCTCTGGAACGTGGCCGGAGCGCCATGAACCCAAAAGGCAAGACAACATAGTGGAAGAGACCCTCCGGCGTAACAAAAGCGGTTTTCTCCTTGGCGGACTCCGTCAGTGGCACCTGCCAGTACCCCTTGGTCAGGTCGAGCGTGGTAAAATACCGCGCCTGTCCCAGCCTATCAATCAGCTCATCCACCCTGGGCATGGGGTAGAGATCGAACTTGGATATTTCGTTCAATCTCCTAAAGTCATTGCAGAACCTTAAGGAGCCATCGGGTTTTGGTATTAGGACAATCGGACTAGCCCATTCACTCCGGGATTTTTCGATGACCCCCAGGCGTAACATTGTCTTTACTTCCTCCGATATGGCTTGTCGTCGAGCCTCCGGTACCCGGTATGACTTCAGGCGTACCTTCAGGTGGGGCTCGGTGACAATATCATGTCGTATCAGACTGGTCCTACCGGGCAGCTCGGAGAAGACATCGGGGTTCTGCTGAACCAACCGTCTGGCCTCTCGCCTCTGAGTCTTGGTGAGGGCTTCTCCAATCCTTACTTCCGGTTCGTCCTCTCTGGAGGTCGCTGGAGCCGGAGGTGAACGACCCGAAGAGGAGGGAGATGGGGAAAAAACAGCCATCAGGCTTTCCCGTTCCTGCCAAGGTTTTAATAGGTTGACATGGTATATTTGTTCAGGTTTCCGCCTTCCGGGCTGCAATACTTTATAGTTAACCACCCCGACTCTTTCCTTTATCTCGTAGGGGCCTTGCCACTGAGCCAGGAATTTACTCTCCGCCGTAGGGATTAATACCAACACCCGATCCCCGGGTTTAAAGGTCCGCACGGTGGCTTGTCTATTGTAGCGGCCGCTTTGCGCGGCCTGAGCCTCCTGTAAATGCTCCTTCACAATTGGCATGACCGCGCTTATGCGGTTCTGCATACCCAAAATGTGTTCAATCACACTTTTATGGGGGGTGGGCTCTTGCTCCCATGTTTCCTTTGCCAGGTCCAACAATCCCCGGGGATGTCGCCCGTATAACAATTCAAAAGGCGAAAACCCCGTGGATGCCTGTGGCACCTCACGGATGGCAAACATCAAATAGGGAAGCATCATATCCCAGTCTTTCCCGTCTTTTGAAATTACCCTTTTGAGCATGGTTTTCAGGGTTTTATTGAAACGCTCGACTAAACCGTCCGTTTGAGGATGATACACAGACGTACGCAACTGCTTGATCTGGAGTAGCCGGCATAGCTCTTTGGTCACTTTAGACATGAATGGGGTCCCCTGATCCGTAAGGATCTCCTTGGGCAACCCTACCCGGCAGAACACAGCAAACAACTCCCGAGCTATAAGCTTTGCTGCAGTATGTCTGAGAGGTATCGCCTCGGGATACCGGGTGGCATAGTCAAAGATCACTAGGATGTGTTGGTGCCCTCGAGCGGACTTTACGAGGGGCCCCACCAGATCCATCCCTATCCGTTCAAAAGGGACTTCTATAATGGGTAACGGTACCAACGGACTGCGAAAATGGGTCAGGGGTGCGGTAAGCTGACACTCCGGGCAGGTTTCGCAGAACCGTTTTACCTCCCCAAAGACTCCGGGCCAATAGAACCTTTGCAATATTCGCTCCTGCGTTTTCTTGACCCCTAGGTGGCCACTCATCAGGTGTTTATGAGCCAAGTCGAGGACCCGCCGACGATGCACCTGGGGCACCACCAGCTGCTCTACCCCCACGCCCCGTATTTTATCTACCCGGTAGAGTAAATCCTGCTTAAGAGCGAAATGGGGGTACCTTACCTGGGCACCGGGCAGCTGTGCCACCCCGTCAATTACTGTCACCCGACTCCGGGCATGTATTAATGTAGGGTCCTGGAGTTGGGCAGTCCCAAACGTATCCGGGGACGCCTCCAACTCCGGGATGGGTTCGACCGTCTCAGCCTCTCCTGCCAATACCTCTAGGGGCGACCTATCGGGTTCACATTCTGTCCCTATCATGGGGACCCCTACGGCAGGTGTCCCGGATTCAGGATTGTAGGGCTCAGGTCCCGGACCGACCAATATCTGAGGGGACTTAGGGGGTCCCTTCCATAAAGTCCAAAAATAGGGCAGATCCCTTCCTAGGATCACGTCATAGGGAAGAGTGTTAAGAAGTCCCACCTCATGTTGCACCTGACCGCAAGGTGCTGTGATGGTGACAATCCCTGTGGGATAGTCTCGGCGGTCCCCATGTATGCAAACCACCCCCACGGTACGTCCTGTGGCCTTTACTTTAGCCCTCAAGGTGGATCGCACAAGGGTCACTAAGCTTCCGGAATCCAACAATCCTGTAACCGGACATCCATTCACCTGTATTTGGCACAAGTGGGGCTCCGTCTCTGGGGAGACCAGGTCAGCGGTACACACCACCTGAGCATACATTGAACCCCGCCGGGTAACCCCACAATCCATGGGCTCCGTGGTGAGTGGACACTGGGCTTCCATATGTCCCACCCGCTGGCATCGCCAACATCTAATGGGGACGGAAACCCCCTTGACGGGTTGTCGTTTAGGGTACAGAACCTTCCGGACCTCAGGAATGGCGGCCGCGGCCTCAGACGGGACGGTAGGGGACTCCTGCACCGTTGTCAGCGGGGGGTCCTTGGCCCTAGGCTTGGAGGGGCCGGACCGACGGGCGGTACGCAAAGTCTCAGTGTCCCGTATCAAGTCCTGCGTAGCCACATGCCGCTCTACCAGGGACACTAATTGGTCGAGGGTACTCGGGTCACCCTGTCCTACCCACCGTTGAACGGTGACGGGTAAAGTGCGCACAAAACGATCCACTACTACCCTTTCCACCATTTGCGCCGGGCTCAGAGTGTCAGGCTGCAACCACTTTTTTACAAGATGCAACAAGTCATAGGCCTGGGAGCGTACGGGTTTGGCTTCCTCATAGAACCACTGATTTACCCGCTGAGCCCGTACATAGGTATTCACCCCCAACCGAGCCAGTATTTCGGCTTTTAGGGTCACATAGTCAATGGCGTCCTCGGTACAGAGGTCCAGGTACGCTTTTTGGGGTTCCCCCGTCAGATAGGGCGACAATACCTCAGCCCACTGGGGGGTCGGCAGCTTTTCCCGCTCGGCCACCCGCTCAAACACCGCCAGGAACGCTTCCACATCATCCCCCGGGGTCATCTTTTGTAATGCTTGTCTCACCGCTTTCCGGACGCTGCCGTCGTCACCCGGTCCCGGGGTTGTTGCTGCCGGTCCGGCACGGATCGACTTGGCCAGGAGAACCATCTGTTCTTGGTGCCTTTTTTCCTGCGCTTGTAAGGATTGCTGCTGACGTGCATTGGCCTGAACCAGCTGTTCTTGGTGCCTTGTGTCCTGCGCTTGCAAGGATTGCTGCTGACGTTCCAACGCCCGGAGCAGGTGTGCATTGGTCTGTTGCTGCTGTGCATTAGCCTCTTGTAGCTGTGCATTAGTATGTCCTCCATGGCGTCACCGGGTTTGGGCTGTAGTATAGCCGCTCGAATCCAGGACATGTGCTGCTGGGTCACCAGGGATGGATGCTACACCTCACCGGCTGTCATGCCCGCATTCTCCACCATATGTGAGGTAGCGTGGTCGGCTGCGCAGCAGAAGACACGGGATCCAGGCATTAAGGTTCACAGCACACGGTTTTAATGTCCAAACAAAAGTCCACAACAATATACATGTGCCTCTCCAGCAGAGAACTCAGGGAGTTGTGTTCACTCCCCCCACACCCGGCACACCTGCCCTTGTTCCTGATTCTATTTAACCCTTCCTTCAGCCTGTAGGGAAACAGCATTAACCCTAGAGTGGATTTACTTTCTATCATGGAGTGAGCACAACCGGGGCGAGACATACCGGCCGTCATAGATAACCCCGGTCACAGTCTCACACTGCGCACATAGCATCAGACACCAAAATCGTATGAGGGATGTCACACGTTACAATTGACTAGGTTCATACAACAAAACGCTCAATTCTAGCGAAAGATACGATGTGTTTGCGATCAATGGTTTTGCGTTCAGTCCTGATCGTACGTAGATGTCACACGCAGACACCTCACAAACGATGCCGGATGTGCGTCACTTACAACTTGACTCCAACGACAGATTGTGAGATATATTGAAGCGTGTGTAGCGGGCTTTAGGAGGATATGTGTTTGTGCAGGTAACTATTACTGTGCAGAATTATTAGGCAACTTAATAAAAACCAAATATATTCCCATCTCACTTGTTTATTTTCACCAGGTAAACCAATAAAACTGCACAAAATTTAGAAATAAACATTTCTGACATGCAAAAACAAAACCCCAAAAAATTAGTGACCAATATAGCCACCTTTCTTTATGATGACACTCAACAGTCTACCATCCATAGATTCTGTCAGTTGCTTTATCTGTTTACGATCAACATTGCGTGCAGCAGCCACCACAGCCTCCTAGACACTGTTTCGGGAGGTGTACTGTTTTCCCTCCCTGTAGATCTCACATTTTATGAGGGACCACAGGTTCTCTATGGGGTTCAGATCAGGTGCACAAGGGGGCCATGTCATTATTTTTTCATCTTTTAGACCTTTACTGGCCAGCCACGCTGTGTAGTAGTTGGATGCATGTGATGGAGCATTGTCCTGCATGAAAATCATGTTTTTCTTGAACGATACCAACTTCTTCCTGTACCACTGCTTGAAGAAGTTGTCTTCCAGAAACTGGCAGTAGGTCTGGGAGCTGAGCTTCACTCCATCCTCAACCTGAAATGGTCCCACAAATTCATCATTGATGATATCAGCCCATACCAGTACCCCACCTCCACCTTGCTGGCGTCTGAGTCGGAGTGGAGCTCTCTGCCCTTTACTGATCCAGCCTCTGGCCCATCAAGAGTCACTCTAATTTCAACAGTTCATAAAACCTTTCAAAAATCAGTCTTAAGATATTTCTTGGCCCTGTCTTGACGTTTTATCTTATGCTTCTTGTTCAAAGGTGGTTGTTTTTCAGCCTTCCTTACCTTGGCCATGTCCCTGAGTATGGCACACCTTGTGCTTTTTGATACTCCAGTAACGTTGCAGCTCTGAAATATGGCCAAACTGGTGGCAAATGGCATCTTGGCAGCTTCACGCTTAATTCTCCTCAATTCATGGGCAGTTATTTTGCCCCTTTTTTGCCCAACACGCTTCTTGCGACCCTGTTGGCTATTTGCCATGAAATGCTTGATTGTTCGGTGATCACACTTCAAAGGTTTGGCAATTTCAAGACTGCTGCATCCCTCTGCAAGACATCTCACAATTTTGGACTTTTCAGAGACCGTCAAATCTCTCTTCTGACCCATTTTGCCAAAGGAAAGGAAGTTGCCTAATAATTAAGCACACCCTATATAGGGTGTTTATGTCATTACACCACACCCCTTTTCATTACAGAGATGCACATCACCTGATTTACCTAATTGGTAGTTGGCTCCCAAGCCTATACAGCTTGGAATAGGACAACATGTATAAAAATCATCATGTGATCAAAATACTCTTTTGCCTAATAATTCTGCACACTGTGAATATGGTCTCCATATGGCGGTAATATCCATCTGATATGTTCTGATTATGCAAATCTGACTCTGATCACAGTGGGATCCATTTTTCTCTGATGTGGAGAATAGTAATAAGAAATGTTTCTCCATCTGTGATTCTATGAATATTGGACCGCACTCAGATGTCCCATAGACTTTATTTACTGAGTGCGATACAATTATTATAGGCAGATCGTGCATGCTGCAGTTCTCTTTTTCTGGAATGTGGATACTGACTCTTTGGATAACACCAGTCCCAGTATGATCCCATGCGTTGTTGAATTGTACTTGGATGGAAAATATGACGTCTGTACCACGAGCCCTTAGGCCTCCGACACAGATCCATGCCGCCGGTACGTGTTTGGTACGTTTCTGCACGTACCGGCGGCACGGAGACACGTACACCAATGTTAGCCTATGGTAACAGACACACACACGTAAAATCACACGGAACGTGTGTCCGTGTCGTTTGTACGTGTGTGCGTTTTTCCAGATGCTCAACATGTCCGTTTTTCTCCGGCATCACGCAGACACGGACCCACTAAAGTCAATGTGTCCGTGTCTGCACGTATGTGACACGTAGCATGTCCGTGTTCTACCCGTACCGTCCGCGTGCGTTTTTTTGGTGAATTCTGGATGTGATGTCGGTCAATCTCCCTGTTGGTCGGTTGGTATCTTTCGCTGTCAGATGGATGCTCTGTCTGTCTGTCCCTCTATCTGTCCGTCGGTCGGTCTCTCCCCCTCTCGCATACTAACCGATCCCCGATCACGGGCGCTGCGCTGCACAGCTGTGAAAAACCTCTGGCGGCTTTCATTTTTTTGAAAATGCCGGCCGCTCATTATTCAATCTCGTATTCACTGCTTCCTCCACCCACCGGCGCCTATGATGGGTTGTAGTCAGACACGCCACCCAGCTGAGTGACAGCTGTCTCACTGCAACCAATCACAGCCGCCGGCGGGTGGGTCTATTTCATGCAGTAAAATAAGTAAACAAAAACAACGTGCGCCCCCCCTCCCCTCAAATTTGATACCAGCCAGGGTAAAGCCACACGGCTGAAGGCTGGTATTCTCAGGATGGGGGGTTCCACGTTATGGGGAGCCACCCAGCCTAACAATATCAGCCAGCAGCCGCCCAGAATTGGTGCATCCATTAGATGTGACATTTCCGGGACTCTACCATGCTCATCCCGAATTGCCCTGGTGTGGTGGCAATCGAGGTAATAAGGGGTTAATCATGACAGGCGTCTCCCCGAGATACCTTCCATGATTAACCTGAAAGTTAAAGAAAATAAACACACACATCCAAAAAATCCTTTATTTGGAATAATACACAAAAACAAACACCCTCTTTCACTACTTATATACCCATCCAGGTCTGGCATAATCCAAGGAGGTCCCACGACGCTCTCAGCTCTGCTACATGAAGCTGACAGGAGCAGTCACATAACATGACTGCTCTCTGTCAGCTCCACGCAGCAACTGTGAGCCGCACAATCAGCAATGACGTCACTCAGGTTACTCGTGGCCACCGCTGGATCCTCCAACTGTGACAGCAAGTCGCCCAAGTGACAGAAGTGAGCTGAGCAATCTGCAAAAAAAGTCACAGGTGAGTTGTGGTCTCAGGTGGAGGACTCCAGCTAGCCGCGGGTAGCCTGAGTGACAGCAGTGATAATCACGCCGCTAACTTCAGTCACTCAGGGGATTATCGGTCACCGGTGAGTCCTTCACGGGTGACCACTAATCAGGACGCCACACACAGAGCCGTGGTATGACAATGAAGTCGGGTGAAGTTTATCCGAGTTCATTCTCATCACGCATCTCTGTCTGTGTCTGCTGTCAGCGGGTATGTATCAACGACATTTTTCCTCACACACGGATCATTTCAAACGGACACCACATGGACATTACACGTACGTATCTCACGCATACATGGACATTCCACACGCACACACGGCGAGCATACGCCATCACACGGATGTCACACGTACCGGAGAAACACCCATAAAAAACGGAACACGGACCCGAAAAACGGAACGTGAGACACGTACATTTTTTTTGCGGAAGTGTGGCAGAGGCCTTAGGGGGTGCTACCTAATGAGGGGCCCACTCAGAAGTTTCTCCCCCCACCCCTACGCCTCTGCCTCACAAATCCCCTCGATATTCCGAAAATTAAAAACATTGCGTCTCCTGGAAAACAGCGGCTCAAGGGAAAAACAAATTCTTACAAATTTCTGTTTTCACCACCACAAGCTCTGCATGTCTGGTCTGTGTGCGGCGGACAGGCGCGGAGAATTGCACCGCCAGGGCATTATTATGACAAAATTAACGCTGTAAATAAAAATAAAATACATATGTAGCGAAGTTGTACTTTTATTTTTTTGCTATTTTGACAAGTTTGGAATTTTTTCCCTTCTTTCCCAAACATCACATAATGGATGTGTCGTTCAGAAGCACAGCTCCCCCAGGACGCAGCCCGGCCATGTGGGCGGAAAAGGAAAAGTGATGGCTTTTGGTAATAGGGGAGGAAGAAAGGAAAGAGCAAAAATGGAAAATCAGCAGGGAGTGAGGGGTTAAACTGCAGGTACGAAAAAAAGCCTCGAAAGTGACCTTCGTCAGAACTGGGGGAGAAAAGGGCTGATTCCCGGGGTCCCGGGCGAGGACCATCACAGCCAGGAATCCACCTGTAGGATCCCACCGGCTATGAAGTCCAGCAGCCTGCACTAGTGGGTACAGGGTCC